>NC_057735.1:46946508-46955014 GCF_004010195.1 Chiloscyllium plagiosum
GGGAGAGGGAGGAATGGGAGGGAGAGGAATGGGAGAGGAATGGGAGAGAGAGGAATGGGAGAGGGAGGAATGGGAGAGAGAGAGACACCTAATATATTTAAAAGAAAACAATCCCAAAGAACTTTGGATGCTGGAAATCAGAAACGAAAACAGGAATTGTTGGAAAAACCCAGCAGATCTGGCAGCAAACGTGGAGAGAAATTATTTTAGGGCTAGTGAACCTTCTTCAGAACTAAACAAATTCTTGAGGCAGAGACTTTGAAAAGCAGAGAGGTTTATGTTGTGTTCTGTGTGAAGCCTTGGTTAAACCACACTTAGAATACTGGAAACAGCTCTGGTTTCCAAACTCTAAAAAGGATAACAAACATTATATCCAGAAGGAATTAATGAACAGGCTGAAACTCTTTTCTCCAGAAAATAGGAGATTCTGGGATGTGCTAATAATTTGAAGATTTAAAGGGTGTGATGGTGTACGGAAGGCCAGAACTAGATGCCTTAAACCTAAGGCAGGCACTAACAACTCTAACAGGAATTTAGGGAAAGTACCTTCACCAACGAGTATTGCAAATGTGGAACACACAACCACAGAGATTGATTAAGATAAATATGAAAATGTTTTTAAGTGTCAGCTAGATGAGGGACAAAAGGATTGAAGATGATGTTGATGGGATTAGATAAACAGAAGTGATATGAAATATAAACACTGTGTGAGCCTCTTGCTGTGCTGGAATCATTTTGCAATCAGAAACCCTTTACAGAAATTGCTTCCCACCGGGGACTCATTCATAGAGGGAATCTCAGCATCAAAAACCCTCTTACAGTGGGACTTTTACCATCGCGTATTTCTTTAAGACAATGAAACTATAAAAAAATAGGAAAAGCAGTAGGCCATTCGGCCCCTCGAGCCTGCTTCACTACTCAACAGGATCATGACTGATCTGGCATTCCTCACGTCCACTTTCCAGTGTTTTCCCCATAATACCCAACTGATGATGAATCTCATTATTTCAGTCTTAAATATACACAAGAAGTTCCAAAGAGTCTCAATCCTGAGAAGAAATTCCTCCTCATCTCAATCTTAGATTGGCACCCTTAATTCTGAGATGATGCCTTCTGGTCCTCGACTTTCCCACAAGGGGACACATTCTCTCAGCATTTAACCCCCTACCAATCCTCTATGTTTCAATGAGATTACCACTCATTCTTCTAAAGTCCAGTGAGTAGAGCCCCAACCAATTTCACCTCTGCTCCTAAGACAATCCTCCATGCCAGGGATCATCCAACTGAACATTCTCTGAACTGCCTCCATGAATTAATATCTTTCCTTCAAATAAAGGGACCAAAGATGCTCACAGTACTCCAGATGTGGTCTCACCAGCACCTTGTACAGTTGCAGTAAGACTTCCCTACTCTTAGACTCAAACCCCGTTGAAATAAAGGCCAATATTCCATGTGTCCGGTTCCCTACCATACCTTTGTGTTTTGTATGCAGTACCCTCAAGTCCCTTTGTGTTGCAGCCTTCTACAAGTTTTCTCCATTTAGATGGCACCCTGTTCTTTTCTTCTCCCTTCCAAAATTAACTTCACATTTTCCCACATTATACTCCATTTGCCAACCTTTTTCCCACTTACTTCACCTATCAATATTTCTCTGTAAGTTGTTTGTATCCCCTTCACAAATTGCCTTTCCAACTATTTTTGCGCTGCCTGTAAATCTAACTCCAAACATTCACTTTCTTCCTCCATGTCATTAATATACATTGTAAACAGTTACGTCCCAGCACTGATCCCTGTAGAATGTCACTGGTCACAGGTTGCCAATCTGAAAAAGAACCCTTTATCTCCACTCACTGTTACCTGCCCAAGATCAATTCTCTATCCTTGCCAATAAACTACCTCCAACACTGTGGGCTCTTATCTTATCACTTAACCTATTGTGAGGGACCTTGTCAAACGCCTTCTGGAAGTCCAAATAAACATGCACCGATTGATTCCCCTCTGTCCACTCTGGTTGAGACTTTTATGGAGAACTCGAACAAATTAGTCAATCTGAATTTCCTTTTCATTGAGCCAAGCTAACTCTGCTTGATTAGATTATGATTTTACAAATGTGTTGCTATTACTCTCTTAACAATCGATCCCAATACTTTTCCAAGGATAAATGTTAGACGAATTGGCCTCCAGTGACCGCTTTCATTGCCCCCCTCCCTTTTTGAATAGGGATGTCACATTGACAGCTTCTAACCCTCTGGTACTCCTCCAGAATCCAAGGACTTTTGGAAGATTACAACCAATGCATTTACTGTCTCTGTGGCTACTTCTTTTAGGATCCTTCAGGGCTGGGGACATATCTGCCTTCAGTTCCAGGAGTTTGTTTAATACTATATCTTTAATGTTCATGATAGCACTTAATTCTTCCCTTGAATTATTAAATATTAATGGAATGTTCAAAGTATCTTCCACCGTAAAGACTGATGCAAAATATTTAATGTTTGAACTCCTCTGTCATTTCCCTGTTCCCCATAACCGTCTCCCCAGATTCATTTTCTAAGGTCTATGTTTTCTTTGACCTCTCTCTTTCTTTTTAAAATATATTTAAACAAACTCGGATTGTCAGTTCTTATATTACTCGCTAGCTTGTCCTCATAGTTTATTTTGTCTCTCTTTATCATCTTTGTGTTTATTGGGTTTCTACTGACTTTTGCCTCTTTATATGAGTTTTCTTTCAACTTTATTTTCTCCTTAATTTCCTTGGTTAGCCAAGATTGGTTTATCCCTCTCTTACAATCTTCTATTAGGAGACTCTAATCATCATGGACCACTTTCACTTAGAGATTCTCACTATCAGGATCTCATCTCACAAGACAGTCTCACTATTGAGGATGTCTTTATAGAGATGTCTCACCATGGACAGCCTTCTTACACAGGGAGATGCAGCATTACAGAGAAAGTATGGTGGAAGGCAAGAAATTGAAAAGCAAAACCTCAAAGATCATAATTTTTGGATTATTACTGAACTGCATACAAATTGACATAGAGTTCATCAAATTAGAGAGATAAGTATATGACTGAAAGACGGCTGGGGAGAAGCAGGTACTGGTACTGAGGAAAGTGTGTCGTACATATGTGGGAGGCAATGGCCTGGTGGTGTTATTCTGGGGACCCAAGTTCAAATCCCACCATGGCAGATTTATTAAATTTGAATTCAATAAGTATCTGGAATTAAGAGTCTAATGAAGACCACAAATTCATTGCTGACTGTGGGGAAATCCCATCTGGTTCATTAATGCCTGTTTGTGAAGGAAACTGCCATCCTTACCTGAACTGGCTGACATGTGACTTCAGACCCACAGCGATGTGACTGACTCTTAACTGTACTCTGGGCAATTTGGGATGGGCAATAAATACTGGCCGAGCAGGGAAGCCCTCAGTGCATGAATGAATTTTTTTTTAAAAGATTTTGGGCAAGCAAATCACACACCTAGAGAAGCAGAGAGGGCTTTAAATTAAATAGTGAAGATTAGGGATCAAATTTAGAAAGATGAGGTATATCCAAGGCTAGAGGCAAAGGTAGACAGTAACATAGCAACATGGGACATGAGGCTCAGATAATGGTAGCGAGGGGCAAAGAGAGAGTACACAAATATTCAGGATTGGATTTGAGAAGACTAATGAAAGGATAACATGAAAGGCTCAATACCTGAATGTGCTTAAAATTCAGGGACGTGGGCACCACTGGCTGGGTGAACAGTTACAGAATTTCTCCCTCCACAAATAGAGTCATAGAGATGTACAGCACGGAAACAGACCCTTCAGTCCAACCCGTCCATATATCCCAACCCAATCTAGTCCCACCTGCCAGCACCCGGCCCATATCCCTCCAAACCCTTCCTATTCATATACCCATCCAAATGCATTTTAAATGTTGCAATTGTACCAGCCTCCACAACTTCCTCTGGCAGCTCATTCCATACCCGTACCACCCTCTGTGTGAAAAAGTTGCCCCTTAGGTCTCTTTTATATCTTTCCCCTCTCACCCTAAACCTATGCCCTCTAGTTCTGGACTCCCCGACCCCATGGAAAAGACTTTGTCTATTTACTCTATCCATGCCCCTCATGATTTTGAAAACCTTCATATGGTCACCCCTCAACCTCTGACGCTCCAGGGAAAACAGCCCTAGCCTGTTCAGCCCCTCCCTAAAGTTGAAATCCTCCAACCCTGGCAACATCCTTGTAAATCTTTTCTGAACTCTTTCAAGCTTCACAACATCTTTCCGATAGGAAGGAGACCAGAATTGCACGCAATATTCCAACAGTGGCCTAACCAATCTCCTGAACAGCCGCAACATGACCTCCCAACTCCTGTACTCAATACTCTGACCAATAAAGGAAAGCATACCAAACGCCGCTTTCACTATCCTATCTACCTGCGACTCCACTTTCAAGGAGCTATGAACCTGCACTCCAAGGTCTCTTTGTTCAGCAACACTCCCTAGGTCCTTACCATTAAGTGTATAAGTCCTGCTAAGATTTGCTTTCCCAAAATGCAGCACCTCACATTTATCTAAATTAAACGCCATCTGCCAGAGTGGTGCTGGAAAAGCACAGCAGGTTAGGCAGCATCCAAGAAGCAGGAAAATTGACATTTTGGGCAAAAGCCCTTCATCAGGAATAGAGGCCATCTGCCACTGCTCAGCCCATTGGCCCATCTGGTCAAGATCCTGTTGTAATCTGAGGTAACCTTCTTCGCTGCCCACTACACCTCCAATTTTGGTGTCATCTGCAAACTTACTAACTGTACCTCTTATGCTTGCATCCAAATCATTTATGTAAATGTCAAAAAGTAGAGGGCCCAGCACCGATCCTTGTGGCACACCACTGGTCACAGGCCTCCTGTCTGAAAAACAACCCTCCACCACCACCCTCTGTCTTCTACCTTTAAGCTAGTTCTGTATCCAAGTGGCTAGTTCTCCCTGTATTCCATGAGATCTAAACTTGCTAACCAGTCTCCCATGGGGAACCTTATCAAAAGCCTTATGAAGTCCATATAGATCACATCTACCGCTCTGCCTTCATCAATCATCTTTGTTACTTCTTCAAAAAACTCAAATCAAGTTTGTGAGACATGATTTCCCATGCACAAAGCCATGTTGACTATCCCTAATCTGTCCTTGCCTTTCCAAATACATGTATATCCTGTCCCTCAGGATTCCCTCCACCAACTTGCCCACCACCGATGTCAGGCTCACTGGCCTATAGATCCCTGGCTTGTATTTCATGTCCTTCTTAAACAGTGGCACCACGTTAGCCAACCTGCAGTCTTCTGGCACCTCACCTGTGACTATCGATGATACAAATATCTCAGCAAGAGTCCTAGCTTCCCACAGAGTTCTAGGGTACACCTGATCAGGTCCTGAGAATTTATCCACCTTTACCCATTTCAAGACACCCAGCACTTCCTCCTCTGTGACATTTTGCAAAGTGTCACCATCTATTTCCCTACATTTTATATCTTCCATATTCTTTTCCACAGTAAATACTGATGCAAAATACTCATTTAGTATCTCCCCCATTTTCTGTGGCTCCACACAAAGGCCGCCTTGCTGATCTTTGAGGGCTCCTATTCTCTCCCTAGTTACCCTTTTGTCCTTAATGTCTTTGTAAAAACCCTTTGGATTCTCCTTAATTTTATTTGCCAAAGCTATCTAATGTTCCCTTTTTGCCCTCCTGATTTCCCTCTTAAGTATACTCCTACTGCCTTTATGCTCTTCTAAGGATTCAACCGATCTGTCTATACCTAACATATGCTTCTTTCTTTTTCTTATCCAAACCCTCAATTTTTTTCATCACCCAGCATTCCCTATACCTACCAGCCTTTCCTTTCACCCTGACAGGAATATACTTTCTCTGGATTCGCGTTATCTCATTTCTGAATGCTTCCCATTTTCCAGCCGTACCTGTATCTGCGAACATCTGCCCCAATCAGCTTTCGAAAGCTCTTGCCTAATACCTTCAAAATTGGCCTTTCTCCAATTTAGAACTTCAACTTTTAGATCTGGTCTATCCTTTTTCATCACTATTTTAAATCTAATAGACTTATGGTTGCTGGCCCCAAAGTGCTCCCCCACTGACACCTCAGTCACCTGCCCTGCCTTATTTCCCAAGAGTAGGTCATGTTTTGCACCTTCTCTTGTCGGTACATCCATGTACTGAATCAGAAATTTTTCTTGTACAAACTTAACAAATTCCTCTCCATCTAAACCCTTAACACTATGGCAGTCCTAGTCTATGTTTGGAAAGTTAAAATCCCTGACCATAACCACCCTATTATTCTTACAGATAGTGGAGATCTCCTTACAAATTTGTTTCTCAATTTACATCTGACTGTTAGGGGGTCCATAAACCAATCCCAATAAGGTGATCATCCCTTTCTTATCTCTCAGTTCCACCCAAATAACTTCCCTGGATGTATTTCCGGGAATATCCTCCCTCAGCACAGCTGTAATGCTATCCCTTATCAAAAACGCCACTCCCCCTCCTCTCTTGCCTCCCTTTCTATCCTTCCTGTAGCATTTGTATCCTGGAACATTAAGCTGCCAGTCCTGCCCATCCCTGAGCCACGTTTCTGTAATTGCTATGATATCCTAGTCTGATGTTCCGAAACCATGCCCTGAGTTCATCTGCCTTCCCTGTTAGGCCCCTTTCATTGACTTGCGCTGCCATCTTCAGGGTACAATCGACCTGAACACCTACATCAATTTTCACCAGCAGCAGCCAGTCTCGTGGTGCTGTAGGGAGTCTATGTTCAGGAAAATTATCTTTATAATTTATTTAAAAATCTAATGCACAATATGGACAAATGGAGACTGGCTGGTTCCACTTCTGGCCTCTCCTCCCCCTACTCCCAGTGTGCCCCTCGCCCCTCTCTCCTCACTCCTACTCTTGGTTCAGGCCCCTTTCCCACTTCCACTTCCACTCCAGGCCCCTTTCTGACTCCCGGTGCAGGCCCCTTTCCCACTCCTGTTGCAGACCCCTTTCCCACTCCCAGTGCAGGCCCCTTTCCCATTCCCGGTCCAGGCCCCTTTCCCACTCCCGGTCCAGGCCCCTTTCCCCTTCCACTTCCACTCCAGGCCCCTTTCTGACTCCCGGTGCAGGCCCCTTTCCCACTCCTGTTGCAGACCCCTTTCTCACTCCCGGTGCAGGCCCCATTCCCATTCCCGGTCCAGGCCCCTTTCCACTCCTGGTGCAGGCCCCTTTCCCACTCCTGGTCCAGGCCCCACTCCCATTCCCGGTCCAGGCCCCTTTCCACTCCTGGTGCAGGCCCCTTTCCTACTCCCGGTGCAGGCCCCTTTCCCACTCCTGGTGCAGGCCTCTCTCCCATTCCCGGTCCAGGCCCCTTTCCCACTCCTATTGCAGGCCCCTTTCCCACTCCTGGTACAGGCCCCTTTCCCACTCCCGGTGCAGGCCCCTTTCCCACTCCCGGTGCAGGCCCCTTTCCCACTTCCGGTGCAGGCCCCTTTCCCACTCCCACTTCTGGTGTAGGCCCCTTTCCCAATCCTACTCCGGGTGCAGGTCTCTTTCCCTCTCCCGGTGCAGGTCCTTTTCAGACTCCTGCTTCCGGCGCAGGCCCCTTTCCCACTCCCAATTTTGGTGCAGTCATCTCCGATCACTCCTTCTCTGGGTACACACCTCTCCCGTACACTCACTCCCGGCCTTTGCCCCTGCCCCCTTATGAGCCCCAGCCTCTGCCTTGCCTCGCTTCAGTGCCACTGCTGCTGGGCTTTCCTACATCCTGCCCCATCCTGACTGGCTGACATCACGGGCTACATCTGTGCTGAAATTGCAACCATTTTGGCATTATTGATAAATTCTTCAATTTTGCTTTTGTACCAACAGTTCGCAGGAAACTGTCTGGTAAGTCCGAGTATTGATGTAAATGTCCATTTGGTTTCAGTAGGTGTTGATTGTCTGGTTGGTGCAGGGTTGAGGTGACCGTGCTCTTTGGGACATACCTGTGTGAACCTGGAACCTTTGAAATGGTGCCACCTCTCCTCTTCCACCTATCGTCGTTCCCATCGATTGCACTTGACTCCAAGTTTGGAAGGTGTCTCCATGGGATAGGACGGAGCTGCTAGGCCTGTATCCAGGCAATCGGAATATTGTTGTTGGCTCCTGGGTAACTAAAACATTCAAGCGCAAGAGGTTATGCCTAGTCAGTGACTGCAGCACTATTTCTAAATACAATTTATAAGTATAATTATAAGTATAATACAAGTTATAAGTATAATTTACAAATACAGTAACTTCAAGGAAGCAAATGTTTCTTGGTACCAAGATAATAATTAATTAACATCGCGTATTGAAATGTCCACCTTTATCCAATGAAATGAACAATAACCATAAACTTTTAGCCCAGCAAAGCTCAATATGTGGAATGACTGAACCAAAACAACAGAAACTAGCTGCAATGTTCCAGATCAGTCTCAGTGGTTAGCGCTGCTGCCTC
>NC_057735.1:46955514-46972687 GCF_004010195.1 Chiloscyllium plagiosum
AATAAGCCTCTGTGCTGTTAACAAAAGCACTGGGAACTGGTGTCAGTACATTATAACAGTGAAACAAGAAGAAGTCATTTTGTAACAACAGACTGTGTTCGTGTTTAACCTTGACAATATGCAGTATAACTCATCCCTTTATTCCCAATTCCTTTAGATACCCTGGCAAACTGACCCTCAAATGTTGAATTTTGATAGTGACTCCTCCAGCATCACACTTTCTGTACAAAGGAAACACTCTCCTGATTTCTGCTTTACATCATATGGCCTGAATTTCTGCTGACTCAGGATGACTTGGGGGCAGGACCCGATTCCAAGATTCTGGCCAGCATTTCTCTTTCCAGCAAAGTATGTGAGTGTAGGATAAGAATGAGGGCAGACCACCATCACCAGCCTTTCTGCTGTGACAGCATCTACAGGATGCACTGCAGAAATTCACCAAAACAGCACCGTCTAAAACCACGACCACTTTCGTCTAGAAGAAAGGCAGCAGATATATGGGAACACCACACCTGCAAGTTCCTCTCCAAGTCACTCAACATCCTGACTTGGAAACATATCACCACTTCTTTAATGTCACTGCATCAAAATCCTGGGATTCCCTTCCCAAGGGCATTGTGGCACATGGATAACAGTGGTTCAAGAAGGCAGCTCACCACCACCTTCTCAGGGGCAGTTAAGGATGGGTAATAAATGATGGCCCAGCCAGTGATGCCTTCATCAATTTTTAATAAGTCAGTTTTGAAGGAGCTCTTCAGCATTCACTGGTTCCATTGCATGAACAAAAATTTTAACAATCCCCCTAAATCTGCCTCTTTCAGTCTCTGGGCTTGGTTCACTACCTGATGGAGGAGGCAACAACACAGGGTGTATCCCAGTCACAAGTGGCTTTGAAATAAACCACAGACTGAATTGAAACACAGTTTAAAATGTTCAATTTAATAGTTAGATAGAAATTTTACTGCAATGTTTGATTGTAAGGCATGGCCTTTCCTTCATGGAAAGAAAAACAGCAGAAATTCTCAGAAATCCCGAAGAATGCCCCTGTACAAGGCCTTTGTTATCTTCATGGGGCTGGGAATTTGGTTGAGCAGTCTCCTGTCCTTGTGTGGTTGGTGAGGCAAGTGTACGTACCCCAGAATGTGCAGAACAGGACAAGGTATGAGTAGGTCAGGAGCTCCTTTGTATGACCAGGTACCTCTTTAGATCGGCTCCAGGACACCTTTGAAAGAGGTGGAGTATGGAACCCTTACAGCAATAAATCAGCCCTTTTGGACGGGTAAGGTAACTTTTTGAGAGATGCCAGGTGCTCTTTGAGACTGTGTGGAAACAAGTGCATAAATTAATGTAGGCATCAAACCGTCAAATTATAAAAGACGTGCCAAACTGGTGAAGAGACCAGTCAAAGTTCCTTTATATCTTTTTAACCTTTTAATCTTTGTAGGAAAGATGTCCACAGAGTTGAAAAATAAAGTGTTCCATTTCAATGTGGTTGCTACCAACTCAAAGATTTGCATTACTGGATTAGTACCATCTGACTGATTTCATAAGGCTATGTTATGATAGTGGGGTGATTTCCATTTCACAATTTGACAGCCACAAGTAATTTTGGACTCTGATGTGCAACTTTGAATTTCAACGCTCATTGTAGTTGAATTACTTTTTTGTTTTTATGAAGTGAAGGAATTTAAATTTAGTAAATGTATTTTAAATGAGCAGGGGTATTTTTGCTAATACAGTGAAGTCTGAAATACATTGACATAATGGAAATTTACTTCTTTTAAAATCAGTATGTGACACAAGAGTAGGTCTGAAGGCAAATGATGAGGGTAATACAATGAGTTTGCTGTGGATATAGACAGGCTGGGCTCCGAATTATCGACTACAGCTCTGCCTTTAACATCATAATTCCAACCAAACTAATCTGCAAACTCCAAGACCAAGATTTCTGCTCCGCCCTCTGCAACGGGATCTTTGACCTCCTGACCCACAGACCACAATCAATAAGAATATGTGACATTTCTTCCACAATAATCCTCAGCACCACTGCCTCACAAGGCTGTGTATTCAGCCACTTACTATACTCCCCATACACTCATGACTGTATAGCCAAATTTCATTCTAACTCCATCTACCAGTTCACTGATGACACCACCGTTGTAAGCTGGATGTCAAACAATGACAAGACAGAAATACAGGAAAGAAATAGAGTGCTTGGTGGCATGGTGTAGAGATAATAATCTCTCCCTCAACATCAGCAAAATAAAAAGGTTAGTCATTTACTTCAGGAAGCAAGGTGGAAGGAATACCCCTGGCCTGCATCAGTGGTGCTAAGGTGGAGTGACACCCACCAACCCCACCACCATGGCCAAACACTTCAACTTCCCTTCCCACTCTGCCAAGGACATGCAGGTCCTAGGCCTCCTCCGCCACCACTCCCTTACCACCCCATGCCTGGAGGAAGAACACCTCCTCTTCTGCCTTGGGGCCCTCCAACCCCAGGGCATCAATGTGGATCTTACCAGTTTCCTCATTTCCCCTCCCCACCTTACCCCAGTTCCAACCTTCCAACTCGGCACCATCCTCATGACCTGTCCCACACCCTCCTCTCCGACCTATCACCATTACCCCCACCTCCATCCACTCTCAGCTACCTTTCCTCTTCGGATGCTGTCTGACCTGCTGTGCTTTTCCAGCGCCACACACTAAACTCTAAGGTGGAGATGGTCAACAACATCAAATTCTTAGGAATGACAATCACCAACAATCTGTCCTAGTCTAACCACATTGATGTACCAGTCAATAAAGCACAACTACACTTTACTTCCTCAGGAGACTAAGGAAATTCAGCATGTCCATAAAGATTCTTACCAATTTTTATAGATCCGCCATGGAAAACATGCAATCTGGATGCATCACAGCTTGGTATGGCAATTGCTCTGCCCAGGACCATAAGAAATTAGAGATTTGTGAATGCAGCCCAGACCATTACGCAAGCCAACCTTCTAACCATTGACTGCATCTACAGTTCTCACTGCCTCAGGGAGGCAGCCAACATCATCGAAGACCCCTCCCATGCTGGTTATAATCTCTTCCAACCTCTTGTGCCCAGCGTGGCAGGAGATTTAAAAGCTTAAACATACAGACCAACAGATTCAGACTAGTTTCTTCCCTGCTGTTATTAGATTTCTGAATAGACCTCTCAAATTTTAAACTTAATGTTAATCTCGCTTTTTGTCCACCTTCTCTGCAGCCATTACATTGTATTCCTCGCCCTGTTCCATTACCCTCGTGCACTTTTGTACAGTATGATCTGCCTGTTTTACATGCAAAACAACACTTTTCACTGTACCTAGGCACATGTGACAATAATGAATCAAATCAGGTTAAGGGTGGGCAAAAACTTGCAACGAGAGACAACCTTATTGACATGCACAAGGTTCTTAGGAAAGTGACAAGGAACTGTTTCTCTCAGAGGGTAGTGAATCTGTGGAATTCTTTACTGCAGAGGGTTCTCCAGACTGGGCTATTAAGTGTATTCAAATTGGACACAGACAGATTTTAATCAGTAAAGGATTCAAGGGTTATGGAGAAAAGTCAAGGAAATGAAGTTGAGAATTGTTGGATCAGCCAGGATCGCATTGAATGGCAGAGCAGACTTGATGGGCTGAATGGCCTTCTTCTGCTCCGAAGTCTTATGGGTCCAGGGTCTACTCATGGTGGACACTGGATAAGCTGGCCCAGTAGATGGAATGGTAAAAGGTGGTAAGTTTAGGAGTGTGGGTAGGCATTTGTTGACCTGAATTTCGCAGAGCAGCTATAAAGGGCCAGCTGGTAGGTATAGGGGCATAGGTTGGCATGGAGACAGTATGGGCTGGCATGATTGAGGAATACCTGGTGTGAAGACGATATAAAGGTTATAGTTCAGAGGGCTGTTTTGAACTTAATGTATTTTGTTGAATCTTCTATACAGTGCTGGTGCATAGAGGTACGATTTCCACACCACCTGCAGCCTTTACTCTTAGTCTGGAGGGATTGATTGATTCCCTTTAAAAACAAGTCAGGAGTGTGATGGAATACTCCACATTTGCCTGAATGAGTGCAGCTCCAACAATGCTCAAGAAACTAGGCACCATCCCAAGACAAGCAGCCTGCTTGATTGGCACCACATCCTCAAGCATCTAGTCCCTCTCCACTGACACTCAGCAACAGCAGTGTGTACCATCTACAAGATGTATGGCAGAAATTCACCAAAGATCTCAGGCAGACTTTCCAAACCCATGACCACTTCCAACCAGAAGGACAGAGGCAGCAGATATATGGAAACACCACCACCTTCAAGTTCCCCACCAAGCCACTCACCATCCTGACTTGGAAATATACCACCGTTCCTTCACTGTCGCTGGGTCAAAATTATAGAAGTGCCTCCCGAAGGGCATTGTGGGTCAAACCACAGATAAAGATTTTTGAAAAAAGAACATTTGTCAGATGTGGCCATCATTGGCTGGGCTGGTGACTAGGGTCTGACCCTAGGTGCCCTTCAGAAGGCAGTGATGAGTTGCGTTCCTGAGTCATTGCAGTCCATGTGCTGTAGGTAGATTTTTTTAACAAAATCTTTCCCTTCCCCAGGTGTCAGCCTCTTTTTAAAAAGTCGTTGCATCCAGGCTTTGGATTCAGAAAGTTATTGATTTAAGACCAATTTCAGAGGCATGTTACCTAGGCTGATCCTTCAGTGCAAAACAGAGAGAGAGCTGCATTGTCAGAGGTGTTGACTTCAGCTAAGTCATGAAAACACTCAATCACTTATCCCAAGGGATACTATATGAAATATGAGAGAGTGCTTCCAGCGTCCTTGCTAACATTCATCCTATCACTAAAAATCAAATTCCCTAGGAATTGGCATAATTTGCCACTGTCTAAATTGGCAGTCACATTTGCAAACATTACTACAGTAAAACCACATTTTAAAAATACTTCTTGGACTTGGAGTCCAAGTCAGGTGCTATATAAATACTGGCCCGATTCTTCCTAGCTATACTTAATAATTTATAAAACCTTATACATCAAATCATTCCTTAATCTCTTCTGCTCTGAATGGGGATCTTTAATGGAGATCTTGTGGAGATATAAATTTCTAGCTGGACTAGACAGGGTAGTCGCAGGAAGGATCTTCCCACTGACCAAGGATTCACAGTTTAAGGGTAGGCTATTTAGGACTGATGTTGTGGTTCTGTTCGCCAAGCTGGGAATTTGTGTTGCAGACGTTTCGTCCCGTCTGGGTGACATCCTCAGTGGTTTGTCTCTGCCGCTTCCAGTTGTCAGTTCCAGCTGTCCACCAGACTACCACGACCACTAGGACTTATAACAGCACACAAACCAACAGCCACCCTCAGACAACATCTCACCAGGAGGACAAAGGACAAAGGACAAAGGACCCAATACCCAGCATGAGTAAAACCAGCATAGTGTACAAAATCCCATGCAAGGACTGCACAAAACACTACACAGGACAAACAGGAAGACAGCTAACGATCCGTATCCATGAACACCAACTAGTCACGAAACGACACGACCAGCTATCCTTAGTAGCCACACACACACAGATGACAAGCAACATGAGTTCGACTGGGACAACACTACTATTATAGGACAAGCCAAACAGAGAACAGCCAGGGAATTCCTAGAGGCATGGCACTCATCCACAGATTCTATCAACAAACACATCGACCTGGACCCCATATACTGGCCACTGCAGTGGACAGCTGGAACTGAAAACCGGAAGCGGCAGAGACAAGCCACTATAAATGCCGGAGGAAACATCACAGAAATGCTTCACAGGAGGCTCCCAAGCACTGAGGATGTCACCTAGACAGGGGACGAAACGTCTACAACACAAATTCCCAGCTCGGCAAACAGAACCACAACAACAAGCACCCGAGCTACAAATCTTCTCCCAAACTTTAGGACTGATGTGGAGAAATGTCCTCATGCAGAGAGTGGTGAGCCTGTGGAATTCTCTGCCATGAGAAACTGTCAAGGTGAAAACATTGAATGTTTTCAAGAGGGAGTTAGGGATTATAATAAATTCTTAGAGCTAAAGGAATCAAAGGGTAAGGGGAGAAAGAGAGAACACGGGGCTGAGTTGAATATTCATATTAAATGGCAGAGCAGGCTCGAATGGCCTAGTCCTGCTCTTACTTTCTATGTTTCTCTGTTTATAAATATCCTCACGTTTAATGTAACAATTTGCAAAATCTTGACAACATCCACACCTTGTTGGGCAACACTGTACCATTTGTGGAATATGCCAATTTAAAGCTGGCACAAGGGGTGCTAAAAATAAATCTAAATAATGTCAATACATGAAAATAACCAGTCAAGCAGAAGCTAGCAATGAAATTACTCAAACACTATCACGATCATTTCTGCTACCCTCCTAGAGAGCAACTTAAACCCAGTAACATCATGAGACATAAATAAGAATATACCATTTACAACAAATAGTAGATACAGAGAAAAAGTACATCTGTAATTTGAACTCTGAATTTATACCATTACTGAAGTTTAGTACATATATTCTGTAATGTATTTTAATTGGATAGTTAAATTTCTCCGATATAAGCACATTCAATAGATTTGCACCAATTGCCAGGAGACTGCATCCCCAGATATTGTATTCCAAAGGGTACATTAGGGCATTATCCAGTCCACATGGACTGCATTCTAGGTACTGAGGGATGTAACACTGGAGACTCAAAAGGTTGTAACTGAACTTTTCCAATCCTGCTTGGATATGGGGTGGGACCAGAGGGTTAAATGCTGCCTGAGAAAGATGAGAGGGAGACAGCAGCTTCAACATTAGCTGTGTAGAGGTACTTAGGAGAAAAATGGTTCCTGGAGAGGAGCCCAGAAACTGGGCCCAGGCCTAACTCTGTCAATCAGACAGTTGATTGGGCATTGGCAGATTTCCTGCCCAAATTACTAAGAAGTCCTGCCTTGTGGAGAAAGGGGGATGGGTGGGAGCAAGAAGTAACAACAGGAGAGTCCCTCTCTGTGTTTTCCACCCTGCCTGAGGTCCTGTCCCTCAATCTTTCACATTTTAATGTAGAACGATAGATCCCCACCCCTGCTTAACCCCCCCAACACACCGACAGCCAGCACTAAATAAAAAGCTCAAAGAACTACTGAAGCTGGAAATCAGAAACAAAAACAGAAATTGCTGGAAAATCTCAGCAGGTCTGGCAGCATCTGTGGACAGCCAAGGCCCCATTAGCTCACCAGTCAGGTAGGCCAAATCTTTCTCATCTTGCTTGCTGCCTGAGGGAATTGCGGTCCAGGTACGACGAGGACCTCAATTGGCAGCAACTGTGGGCCTCTTGCTCAGAACTGACCTGAGGCAGGAAGGCGGGAACAATCTCCTGAAACTTAACCGCCCCATTATCTGCCCTTGTTGCTTCTTGAGGGGGGGGGGGGGGGGGGGGGGGTGAGGAAAATCCCTCCAGCAGAGACAATAATCCAGAAGATGATCAGCAGCAGAGTCACGGTCAAGTAACGTGATCAGGCTTTTGATGTAGTAACTGAGAGGAAGCAGTGTCTAGGCTAATGTGATTGACATATTTCTGAACTTGGGGAGGAAAAAACATTTGGTAAAAGTACCTCACAATAAATTGGTTGGGGAAGTAAAAGGCAATAAGAATAAAGGCGCAATGGAAACATAAAAGTCATACAGCACAGAAACAGACCCTTTGGTCCAACCAGTCCATGCTGAACATAATCTCAAACTAAACTTGTCCCACCTCCAATCCTTTCCTATCCATGTATCTATCTAAATGTTTTTTAAATATTGCAATTGTGGAGTCGGTACTTCAATAACAAAAGGCAATGATGCAAGAGTTGTAAAACTTGGGAGAGATCAGCGGAGAGGGGGTGCTCGAGATTGAGAGCAAAATGTCCCTTTTTGCCACCAAGTTATGAATGGCAAGATAACGACGGATCTATCAGTATACGCATTACCATTTTCTTTAATGTGTCACCTCACCTCATTAATGCTCAGTTCCCCATTCTCCCACCCACATATAGAAACCCGATAGCAACAATTCTGAACAGAAAAGTCAGAGCAGGTAGCTGGTGATTCCAAACTCACTGCTGCTCCAACTTGGCTGCAGGCATCAGATGAATCAACTATATCAACCAGTGGGGAAAACTGGTGGCAAGCACAGGTAACCAGCTGACAGCCATCACCTTCCTGTCATCTCAATACATAGCACTTGGGTGAGGTGATGGCCTAGTGGTATTCTCACTAGACTGTTAACCCAAAGACCAAGGTAATATTCTGGGTGATCGGGTTTGAATCCCACCATGGCAGATGATGAATTTGCATTCAATTTTTAAAAACTGTAAATAAGATTCTAATGATGATCATGAAACTGTTGCCAACTATCAGAAAACCCATCTAGTTCCTTTGGGAAGGTAACTGTCATTCTTACATGTGACCCACCGGAATATGGCTGACACTTAGCTGCTCTCTGGACAATTAGGGATGAGCACTAAATGTTGGTCTAGCCAGTGGCACCCTCATCCCACAAATGAATTTTTTAAAATCCCACAACATGTTCCTTGGGCAGCGATATCCACACACCCCGGGCCACCAGGAGCTCCAAGTCTCATCAGCAAAGTGAAGTGACAATTCCCCTCTGATATGTTGGAGACAATTGATAGGAGCCAATCAGGGCAACAGTGGATCACCAGCACTAGCCAGTGCTAGGGGGTCCTGGCAGTGGTGATAATGGGAGGACAAGTGGCTACCATTGGAGTGTGGGTAATGAGTTGGTTCAAGAGAATAGTGAGGAAGGTTGCTATGCCATGTAGAGAGAAATCCTCCATGAATCCTTCCTGACGAAAGGCCTTTGCCTGAAAAGTCGATTCTCCTGCTCCTCGGATGCTGCCTGACCTACTGTGCTTTTCCAGCACCACATTCTCACATCTGATCTCCAGCATCTGCAGTCCTCACTTTCTCCAAATATATCATTGAGCTGACTTGTGATAATGATTCAGGCCGCTGATCTGAAACTGGCTCAGGAATCAGAAGCAGAGAGTTTGTTTTATATAGACGATTCTCAGGCTTCTGAGAAGATTAGAGTGGTGTTTGCCAGGGCTTATTACACAGCCCTTCCGTTGTTGATGTATATTAATGATCAGAACCTTAGTAAGCAGGACATAATTGCAGAATATACAGGTGAATGTTAACTAGTTCTCTGAGCGACATGGGCAGGCCAAAGGGCTGGGAAGATACAGAGCACAGATAAATGTGAAGAAATTTGTTTTAGAAGGAAGAATGAAGAGAAATATTATAGGAACTTAGGAACATAATCAGGCTCATTTGCCCCTCAAGTTTGTTCAGATGTTCAATCAAATCTTGAATGATCTGCACAAGTTGAGTGTGTGGGCAAATGCACGGCAGATGAGTATAATGGGGATAAATGTGAGATTATCCCCTTTGGTAGCAAAAAGAGGAAGGCAGGTTATTATCTGGTGACAGTTTAGGAAAGGGGGGAGGTACAATGAGACCTGGGTGTCCTTGTACACCAATCACTGAAAGGAAGCATTGCAGGGGCAGCAGATGGTGAAGAAGGTAAATGGTATGTTGGCCTTCATAGCGAGGGGATTCGAGTACAGGAACAGGTATACTTGCTGCAATCATACTTGGTGAGACCATCCCTGCAATATTGTCTGCAGATTTGGTCTCTTTATTTGAGGACGAATGTTCTGACTATGGAGGGAGAGCAACAAAAGTCTAATTCCTGGGGTGGCAGGACTGACATATAAAGAGTAGATTGGTTAGGACTTTGTTCACTGGAGTTTAAAACAGTGGGTGGGAGTTTGTGGAAATTCATAGGAACCAAGAGTATTCAAACAGGATTCAACAGGGTAAATACAGGAAGGATGTTTCCAATGACCAGGGAGTCCAGAAACATGGGTCACAGTCTTAGGATATGGAGTTGGCCATTTAAGATTGAGATGAGGAGAATTATCTTCACCCAGAGAGTAGTGTGAGCCACAACACAGAGGCCAAAACACTGCATGTTTTCAAGAAGGCATTAGATATTGTTCTTAGGGCTAAAGGAATCAAAGGGTACGGTGAGAAAACAGGAACAGGTTATTCAATTGGATGATTAACTGGCAGAGCAGTTTGGATGGGCCGAATGGCTTACTCCTGTTCTATGGTTCTACATAACAACACCACCCGCTGTTCTTTACATGATATGCTTTAATATTTTTTGGATAACAAAAATTAATCAGTCTCAGATTTGATCTTTGAATCATAGAATCCCTACAAAAAGATACCATTTGGCCTGTCGAGTCTACACCGACCCTCCAAAGTGCATCCCACCTTGGATGGGCCGAATGGCTTACTCCTGTTCTTTGGTTCTACATAACAACACCACCCGCTGTTCTTTACATGATATCCTTTAATATTTTTTGGTTAACAAAAATTAATCAGTCTCAGATTTCATCTTTGAATTAATCTTTGAATCATAGAATCCCTACAAAAAGATACCATTTGGCCTGTCGGGTCTACACCGACCCTCCAAAGTGCATCCCACCCTGCTCTAATACTCCAACCCCCTTGAAATAAGGCCCAACATTCCATTCACCTTCCCAATTACCTGCTGCACCTCTGTGCTTGCTTTCTGCGTTTGTGCACAAGTACCCAAGTCCCTTTGTGTTACAGCTTTCTGCAGTTCTTCTCCATTTAAATAATATTCTGTTCTTTTGTTCTCCCTTCCAACCCCATGTTTGCCCAATGTTTATACCCCATTTGCCAACACTTTTCCCCATTTGTTTAACCTGTCAACCTCTCCCTGTAAATTGTTTGTATTCCTGTCATAACCTGCCGTTCAACCTATTTTGTGTTGCCTGCAAGTGTGGCTGCAATACATCCATTTCCTCCCCCGTGTCATTAATATACATTGTACTGTTGTGGTCCCAGCACTGGTCCCTGTGGAACTCCACTGGTCACAGGTCGCCTTACCCCACTCTGATTTATGCACGAGTCAATTATTTATCCTACCTCTAACACTGTGGACTCTTTAGGTATGACTTAACCTTTTGTGAGATACCTTATCAAACCACGTCTGAGTGTCCAAACACAACACATCTACTGGTTCCTTCCTCTGAGAAAACGGCTGGGAGCACTGAAACTGCCTTGTCGATTGCTTCTCTTGCTGGGAAGCTGGTCCAAAACCCTTCCCACTGCCGGTAAAACCTCCCGACAACAGAACCTGGTCAGACAGCTCACCCCCTCTGGCTCCCCTGTGATTTTACTGTCACTCCCACTTCCCTCTGTTCACACCTCATTCTCTACCCTCACCAACAAGCATAGTCCCAATTTTGAGAATCACAAAACTCTCTCTAGAGTTTAAGCTGCTCCTTTAACAAGGTTATGCACTCCTTGGCTTTTTTCTCAGAGAGGTTGTAAAAGCAGCGATTCCGAAAGGCCTAGGTTTGAAGGGTTTTAGGGCCAGTTTGATTAAAGCTAACAGATACTGCCGAGGGCAAAAAGTTTTCCAGTTTAAAAAGAAACACAATGAAAGGGGAGTGGCCAGTTATAGAGTCATAGAGATGTACAGCATGGAAACAGACCCTTCGGTCCAACCCGTCCACACCGACCAGATATTCCAACCCAATCTAGTCCCACCTGCCAGCACCTGGCCCATATCCCTCCAAACCCTTCATATTCATATACCCATCCAGATGCCTCTTAAATGTTGCAAATGTATCAGCTTCCACAACTTCCTCTGGCAACTCATTCCATACATGTACCACCCTCTGTGTGAAAAGGTTGCTCCTTAGGTCTCTTTTATATCTTTCCCCTCAAACCCTAAACCTATGCCCTCTACTTCTGAACCCCCCCACCCCAGGGAAGAGACTTTGCCTATTTACCCTATCCATGCCCCTTATAATTTTGTAAACCTCTATAAGGTCACCCCTCAGCCTCCGACGCTCCAGGGAAAACAGCCCCAGCCTGTTCAGCCTCTCCCTGTAGCTCAGATCCTCCAACCCTGGCAACATCCTTGTAAATCTTTTCTGAACCCTTTCACGTTTAACAACATCTTTCTGATAGAAAAGAGACCAGATTTGCACACGATATTCCAAAAGTGGCCTAACCAATGTCCTGTACAGCCGCAACATGACCTCCCAACTCCTGTACTCAATATTCTGACCAATAAAGGAAAGCATACCAAACGCCTTCTTCACTATCCTATCTACCTGTGACTCTACGTTCAAGGAGCTATGAACCTGCACTCCAAGGTCTCTTTGTTCAGCAACACTCCCTAGGACCGTACCATTAAGTGTCTCAGTCCTGGTGTGGTTTGTCTTTGCAAAATGCAGCACCTCACATTTATCTGAATTAAGCTCCATCTGCCACTCCTAGCCTGTTGGCCCATCTGATCAAGATCCCATTGTACTCTGAGGTAATCTTCTTTGCTGTCCACTACACCTCCAATTTTGGTGACATCTGCAAACCTACTTACTATATCTCCCATGTTCACATCCAAATTACTGATGTAAATGATGAATAGCAGTGGACCGAGCACCCAACCTTGGGGCATACCACTGGTCACAGGTCTCCAGTCTGAAAAGCAGCCCTCCACCAGCACTCAGCTTTTCTCTGGTTTGGTTTGGTTTTAGCAGTCTGGCTGTTCACTGAGAGCAGTCAGTCAGTCAGTTGTGAAGCTGCTGATCCTCCCTCCCTCTCTCTGACATGTCTCCTGTAAGAACCTATCTTAGATTTTTCCTTTCTTTGCAAAGGGGTGTTTATGGGGATTGCAGCATGTACTTGGAACAGGTGGGCTAATGTTTGTTTTCGGAGAGGTTAAGTTCCGTTCTCTTTTGTTTGCATTTCATTCGGTAATCTTGCAGATAAATTATTTTTTGTTGAAAACTAAGTGGTTGGGCCAGTTGCATCACTCCTGGGATATCCTGCTTAAACAACGAGCAAAGTTAGGATCCCGACTACTTTATTGAAATGTTTTGAGAGGGCCTGGCGTGGTCCATAACAACATGCCTAAAGTAGAGTTTCCAGTAAAATTCATGGTTAGTCTGGGCAGCATCTTACTGGAGCTGTACCTGACTTTTCCCCCCTAGTATTCCATTCCACAAGATAGAAAGGTCACTATTGTACCAACATTGATTTTAATGAGGTCCATACAGATGTCAAGGATAGCAGGGTCATGACAGAGAGTTCGGTCATTGTGTAAACAGTCATCTGGCAGGTGAGGGTGCAATGCTCATGGCTACGTGCCATAGCCAATTGCAAAACTGGTGACAGCTGATTGTGGAAGAGCTGGAACCTGACAGGACAATGGCTGTTTCCAAGTGGAAGATCCTTCAGGAAGCGAACTTGTGCCTGCTTTAAGCACAAGGAAGACAACAGGCAACTACTCCATGCATTCTCAGATATGTCATTGAACTTGAAAATGGGAGCTTTGATGAGCACCAGACGAGGCAGGTGGAAGATGGTGAGGCACGCGAGAGATGAGCAGAGGCCAAGCCCTTCATTACATCACTAATCAATGGAAGGGTTTCTCAGTATTTGGGTCCCCGCTGTTTCTCACTACTCAACATTTAGAACATCCTCTACTCTCCTCATCCAACCTGGATGATGCCAGATTTGCCGATTTGAAACTTCATGTGATCCATCTTTTTATAATTCACTTTGTCTGTTCACAGCTTTGTATTGTTACATTTCTGTCTGGGCTATTGACAATGCCAGTGATCTTATTGTCATTGCTAGACTCTCCATTCAATTATTTTAGTCATGAATCAATGAATAGTTGAGGTCCCAGTATAAATCCCTGCAGAATGCCATTGCTCACATGCTGTTCATGTGAAAACCCATCCAGACTACCAACTCTTTATCACTTCTCTCTCTATCCTTAACATCAATTCTCTCCATTCCATAAGGTTTACCATTAGCTAACAATATTGACTATACTACCCCCAAAATTTCTGTTAACTCCCTTTACCTGAAATGCTAACTACATAGGGGAGGCTCAAAGGGCTGAATGGCCTCTTCCTGCTCCTATTTGCTATGTTTCTATGACTTCCTGTACCAGAGTGTCATACTCAGTTTGGTTAATTACTGTGCAGCACCCACTCTCATTCACGCAGACTTCAAGAAGCTCAAACCTGTTGAACAACTGGCTAAAGTCTGAGATTCCAGCCTTTTCATCTACCAGAGCTTCAATATCTGCCCATAAAATGTTTGACCACCTTCTGACACAAATGTCCGGGCGTCTGCAGCTCAGCCTCCAGCTCATCAACTCTGAGCTGGCGTTGCCAGAGTTGCAGACACTTACTGGAGAAGTGTTTGCCATGGATCACACTAGCAACACAAAGCTGCCACACTCGGCAGTCACAACGCATCACCTGCCATCTTTACACGTTACTGAGTCTTAATTAAGTAATCAATTCATGAGAAGGCTATCAAAAAGGCAGTTACATTGAGACAAATGTAAACCTGGGATTATCTCCCTGCAGCAGGAAAGGTTAAGGGAATTTGATCGAGATGTTCAAATAAATCCAGAAATACTATTTTCAAGTAGCACTTTTGGAATACTGCATTCAATCTGGTCTCCCTGCTATAGGAAAGATGTTGTGAAATTTGAAAGGGTTCAGAAAAGATTTACCAGAATGTTGCCTGGATTGGAGGGTCTGAGCTACAGAGAGAGATTGCATAGGCTGGAGCTATTTTCTCTGGAGAATCAGAGGTTGAGAGGTGACCTTATAGAGGTTTATAAAATCATGTGGGGCAATGGATAAGGTGAATAGCCAAAGTGTTTTTACCCGAGTAGTGGAGTACCAAATTAGAGGGCACAGGTTAAAGGTGAGAGGGGAAAGATATGAAAAGAGCCCAAGGAGTAACCTTTTCACACAGAAGGTGTGTGCGTGTATGGAATGAACTGCCAGAGGAAGTGGTGGAGGCTGGTACAATTACAGGATTTAAACAGCATCTGGATGGCTATATGAATAGGAAGGGTTTAGGGGGATATGGGCCAAGTGCTAGCAAATGTGACGAGATTAATTTAGAATATCTGGTCAGTGTGGACGAGTTGGACCAAAGGGTCAGTTTCCATGCTGTGCATCTCGATGACTCTATGACAGAAGGAATGGTGACTTGGGATACAGACAGAGGGAACTGATAAACTAACCAGAAGTGACAGGAAATGTCTATCTTTCTTAAAACATCAAGTTTTCCTCATTTGGAGTGTTTTATCTGAAGGCATGACAGAAGCAGATTCAAGACTGACTTTTAAAAGGAAGTTCAATATATGAGAGTGCAACATGCTCCTTTAAAACTGGCAGAGTGAAGTAACTAATTTCTCTCAGGATTGTGTTATTTTACTATTCTGTGCCTGATTAGAACAGGTTCCGTAAAAGAACCGATGAAACTGAAACTCTCGGCCTTCTGTTTCTCTGTTTGCTGATTGAGTCACCGTGACAACAGCCTCTACTTCCTGGTGAAGCTGGAACTGTCATTGCCAATCGTGGGGAAGAGCAGAACTGGTTGGAGCAGATATGGTGGGAGGTAGTGGTGGGGGAGGCGAGCGATGGGAACTGTGAGTAATTACTGACAAGGAAGTAGATTGACTCATATATGGAAGCAATGGGAGAAGTGATAGCAATCACTGTTTGCAAGGTCAAAGAACAGCCTCTCTGCTCTAGAAGGTCAACTGCCAATGAGGAAACTCCACAGGAATTGTATTTAAAAATACAATGGCTAGATAAAACTCACAGACCCATTTAAATAGCTGAACCTCAAAAGTTCTTTGTATTTCTCAGAGATGTTCAATGTATTATGGCACAGAACAGCAGTTCCTCGCAATATCTTTGCAGAGCAGATGATAAGTGGAGTTATTTATTTCTTCAGGTTTAACTGACTACAAAACCCTCTCTGTTAGGATTCGATAAATACCATTCACTGACAGGCTGGGGTGTGTCCCACTGACTGCTCTGTGTAGTAACCAGGGTTAGAGTCCATGCAATTGACTGACAATGGAAACCATTGGGAAACTTTCTGAAATTCCTCATTATTATACAGCTTAAACTAGGTTTTCCAGCAGCATTCTGTTTGCTGCTGTCTATTTTGCAATTCGCTCAGCCCCAGCTCACTGAGACATGGCACTGTGCCATTTATACTAAGTACAGTGTGTTATTTACAAGACAGGCTGAACAACTAGAAATATAACTCAGTCTGATACAGGATCTCAATAAGAAATATTTCTAAATGCTAATATTCTAATTTCTCCCTTGTATACATCAATGGCATCTGAAATGCAGCCAATTCTTCATTTAACAGCACCGAAAGGGTTTTTACAAATACATTAAGGACAAAAGGGTAACTAGGGAGAGAATAGGACCACACAAAGATCAGCAAGGCAGCGTTTGTGTGGAGCAGCAGAAAATGGGGGAGATAGTAAACGAGTATTTTGCATCAGTATTGACTGTGGAAAAGGATATGGAAGATATAGACTGTAGGGAAATAGATGGTGACATCTTGCAAAATGTCCAGATTACAGAGGAGAGAATGCTGGATGTCTTGAAACGGGTAAAGGTGGATAAATCCCCAGGAACTGATCAGGTGTATCCGAGAACTCTGTGGGAAGCTAGAGAAGTGATTGCTGGGCCTCTTGCTGAGATATTTGTATCATCGATAGACACAGATGAGGTGCCAGAAGACTGGAGGTTGGCAAACGTGGTGCCACTGTTTAAGAAGGGCGGTAAAGTCAAGGGAACTATAGACCAGTGAGCCTGACGTTAGTGGTAGGTAAGTTGTTGGAGGGAATCCTGAGGGACAGGATGTACATGTGGGCGGCACGGTGGCACAGTGGTTAGCACTGCTGCTTCACAGCGCCAGAGACCCGGGTTCAATTCCCGCCTCAGGCGACTCTCTGTGTGGAGTTTGCACATTCTCCCCGTGTCTGCGCGGGTTTCATCCGGGTGCTCCGGTTTCCTCCCACAATCCAAAAATGTGCAGGTCAGGTGAATTGGCCATGCTAAATTGCCCGTAGTGTTAGGTGAAGGGGTAAATGTAGGAGTATGGGTCTGGGTGGGTTACGCTTCGGCGGGTCGGTGTGGACTTGTTGGGCCGAAGGGCCTGTTTCCACAC
>NC_057735.1:46973298-46986254 GCF_004010195.1 Chiloscyllium plagiosum
AGGGGCATGGACAGGGTAAATAGGCAAAGTCTTTTCCCTGGGGTCAGGGAGTCCAGAACTAGAGGGCATAGGTTTAGGGTGAGAGGGGAAAGATATAAAAGAGACCTAAGGGGCAACTTTTTCACACAGAGGGTGGTACGGGTATGGAATGAGCTGCCAGAGGAAGTTGTGGAGGCTGGTACAATTGCAACATTTAAAATGCATTTGGATGGGTATATGAATAGGAAGGGTTTGGAGGCATATGGGCCAGGTGCTGGCAGGTGGGGCTAGATTGGGTTATCTGGTCGGCATGGACGGGTTGGACCGAAGGGTCTGTTTCCATGCTGTACATCTCTATGACTCTATGAGAGGTCATTATCCAGAGCAGTATTAAGGCAGCCATGGTGTTATGACTGTGCTCTGTGCTTATGAATGAACATATTTGACACAGCAGCATTCAGTGAAAGCAAATTCAGGAACCTCAGTGAGAGCCAGGGCTAGATCAGATTGGCTTTTAGAGACTATGTGGGGACCATGAAGTCATTTGTCATACCGAGTTTTTCTCAGAATGTTCCAATGTGTTTCAGTGACAATGATTTAATTTGAAGCATACTTGTGGCTGCGGGAGACACCAGCACATCAGTAAATGAGTGGACAAGCTGTTTTTGGTCATGTTGGTTGAGGAGGGTCAGCTAAAATGGCGGAAGAATGACAGATTCCAACTTAACATCTCACCTGAAAGGGGTCTCAGGCAGCGCAATATTCTCTCAACATCCTGCTGAACGTTCAGTCTGAAATGCACAAACATGGTCTATCGAGCCTGCTCCACCATTCAATAAGATCATGGCGATAGATTTTAACCTTAACTCTACATTCCTGTACAACCCCGAAAATCTTTTATCCCCTTGCTAGATTCTATCTACCTCCGCCTTAAAAATATTTAAAGATTCTGCACCAACTATCTTTTGAGGAAAAGACTTCCAGAGGACCCCATCCCCTGAAAAAAAATGCTTCCATATCTCGGTCTTAAATGGGCGACCATTAACTTTTAAACTATGCCCCAACTTCTAGATTCTCCCATAAGAAGAAACATTCACAACCACCCGGTCAAGTCCTCTCAGTATCTTACATGTTTAAATTAAGTCACCTTCGACTCTTGTAAACTCCACAGATATAGGCCTGGTCTGTCTAGCGTTTCCTCATAAGGCAATAAGCTTATTCCAGATTCTAGTCTGTAAACCTTCTCTGAACTGCTTCTAATACATTAATATCCTTCTATAAGTATGGTGACTAGTCTTGTACACAGTACTCCAGATGGGGTCTCACTAATGCTCTCAAAGTATCACCTCCCTACTCTTGCAATCAATTCCCCTCATAATATACATTACATTTATAAAAAACATTTTATTAACAAGCACCTATGCGACCAGATTGATCAAATATTCCAGTTGATCAAGAGGTTACAGTCATATAATCAGTGTAAATACACACAATAGCTAATAGATACATAGTGCAGGGGATATACACATGACTGTTATATTTTATTTACAGCATAAATCACTGAAATAATAATACAACTTTGCCTTAAATAAATTTTATTGGCAGAATTCCTTCTCACTCACACTCAACTGATGACTTGGACATTGTGATAATACAGTAAGCTTCCGGTATTTGAGATACTGTATATTATTTTTGCCGGATTATCGAGAGTGCCAGTTAAAACAAGGTTTGCTTTCCCGATTACTTGCTGCACCTACCCTTCTGGGATTCATGCACTAGGGCACTCAGATCCCTCTGCATTTCAGAGCTCTGCAATCGCTCATTATTTTGATAAAATGCTTCTTATTTATTCTTACCCATAGGCTCAAATCTATCAAGTGTGCCTTTGGCAGAGAACTGATTCACAAGTGAGGGGTTTTAGTCACTGATGTGACTAATGCTTATGCTGGTTTCTTCAAGCCATTGTCTTAGGGACAGTCTTACAATTTTTGTGGGGCAGTGACAGAAATATCATGGGATCTTGGAGGAGACACTTGATCCTCTCTGCATCAGGCCTCAGGCAAAGTAATGCTGAAAATTCCTGCTTTCTATTTATATGTTTGGGCCTCTTTGGGTTGGTGATGTCATTTCCTGTGAAGTCACTTCCTGCTCCTTTTCTCAGTGGGTGGTAAATGGGGACTAACACATCAAGTTAGACCCCATCTACCACCCACTGAGAAAAGGAACAGGAAGTGACATCACCACAGGAAATGACATCACCTACCCAAACATATAAATAGAAATCAGAACTTTTCGGCATCGCTTTGCCTGAGGCTCACTGAAGATGTTACCTAGTAGGGTAACGAAACGTCTAGAAATGAACCTTGCAGCTCAGGATTTTGTATGAATTTCTAGCTAAGCATAGAGATTTTTGAAGCAAAAATGGTGGCTACTGAAATGGCGACCCAAGTAGAATATTATTTTCTGGAGGCTGGGATGTTAAATGTCTTCAAAGCAGAGACTGAGAAATTCTTAATCTCACAAGGAATTAAGGGATATGGGGAGAGTGCGGGTAAGTGGCGTTGAAATGCCCATCAGCCATGATTGAATGGTGGAGTGGACTCGATGGGCCAAATGGCCTTACTTCCACTCCTATTTCTTATGAGACACGGGGAGAACGTGCAAACTCCACACAGTCAGTCGCCTGAGGCGGGAACTGAACCCGGGACATCTCGCCCTTGTTTGAGGCCTTTTTGTTTTAAATAAAATGCCTTGTCAGGCTCAAGTTGATTTAACTGCTACTACAATGAAGTAAGCTCACCACAGTGAGGTACAGACAAGGGAGTTTCCATGATGACTGTCCCACTACAGAGAGATATGACAATCAATAACCTGCCCTTTTGTGACAGATTTACTTTGTCCTCAGTAAAATCTGTTTGAAACTGGAGGTCCATGTTAACACCATCCCCTGTCTCTGCAGGTCATGGGAGAGAGATTGGGAATGGATGAGAGAGAGAGAAATTAAGTGCGGCCTTTGCCCACTCATTTTTTTGAACTAGTGAGGCCAATTACAATTTTAAATGACAGACTTGAATTGAATTGAATTGAATTTACTGTCATGTGTACAGAGACACAGTGAAAAGCTTTGTCTTGCAAGCAATACAGGCAGATCACAGAGTTAAGTAGCGTAGATAAGTAAAGAAAAGGTAAACAGCGGCAAATACAAAAACACAGATACAAGCGAATGTTAAGAGTTTGAGAGTCCATTCAGTATTCTAACAACAGCAGGGTAGAAACTGTTTTGAAACCGGCTGGTGCATGTTCAGGCTTCTGTACCTTCTCCCCGATGGTAGAGGTTGTAGAGAAACATTGCCAAGGTGGGGTGGATCTTTGAGAATGCTGGCGGCCTTTCCTTGACAGTGGGCCTGGTAGATGGATTCTGTAGATGGGAGGTTGGCTTTTGTGATTGTCCGGGCTGAGTTCACCACTCTCTGTAACAGTCTTCGATCTTGCATGGTACAGTTGCCATACCAGGTAGTGATATATCCAGACAGAATGCTCTCGATGTTGCCAAGGGTATTCGCCATCATGCCAAGTTTCCTCAGCTGCCTGAGGAATAATAGACGTTGTTGGGCCTGTGTAACCAGTGCATCCACATGAAGACTCCAAGAAAGCTTGTTGTGGATGACCACTCCCAGGAGCTTGACACTCTCGACTCTTTCCACCCCTGTGCTGTTAATGTGTAGCGGGGCAGGAGTAACATCCTGCCGAAAGTCTAAAATGAGTTCTTAGTTTTTGCTGGCATTGAGAGCTAAGTTGTTTCAGTTCACCATTTTTCCAGGTCTTCCACCTCCCGTCTGTAGTTTGTTCTGTCGCCATCTGAGATTCGACTGACTATGGTGGTGTCATCAGCGAACTTGTAAATGGCATTAGTCTGGTATTTGGTGACAGCCATGGGTATACAGTGAGTACAGTAAAGGGCTGAGTACGCACCCCTGGGGGGGCACCAGTGTTGAGTGTTAGTGAGGATGAAATATTGTCCCCAATCTTCACTGATTGTGGTCTGTCAGTCAGGAAACTGAGGATCCAGTTGCAGAGAGTGGGGCTTAGTCCAAGATCAGTGAGTTTAGTAATTAGTTTCGAGGGGATAATAGTGTTGAAGGCTGAACTGTAGTCAATGAGTAGGATTCTTACATAGCTGTTCTTGGTGTCAAGATGTTCCAGGGAGGAGTGAAATGCAAGTGATATGGCATCTGACGTCCAATAGGCAGGTTGGAGTGGGTCAAGAGTAGTGGGGAGCCTGGAGTTGATTAATACCACGACCAGCCTTTCAAAGCACTTCACGACCACCGAAGTTAGGGCCACTGGGTGGTGGTCATTGAGACATGCTGCATGAGCCTTTTTAGGCACAGGGATGATGTTACCCCTCTGGAAACAGGCAGGGACAGTGGCCTGCTGCAGGGAGGGGTTGAAGATGTTCGAGGAGACCTCTGCCAGTTGATCTGTACATGCTCTGAGTGCACGGCCTGGTACTCAGTCTGCACTGAGGGCTACTTTTTGTTAGCAAGGGTTAAAAAAGAAAAGGTATTTCCTGAAATCACAGGAAAGAGCAGCAGGAATAACGTCCAATGTGACAGAGACAAACACAAGGAAAGAAGACAGAAATATAGTATATAGAAGCAGAAATAGTCCATTCAGCCCATTGAGTTCCATTCAGTGTGATCATGGCCAATCTGGTAATCCTCAACTCCACTTTCCGATCATCCTGGATTCCCTTCCTGTCTGTATCAGTCTTTTAGATTGAAACAGGACCTCAGACATCAGTATGACACAGAGTTTTAAATGGGCTTGAACTGATTTGACAGTTTGGTTTTAGTTCCCTCAACTAGTTCTTTATAATTTTATTTGTATGCATTTTTAATCAATTGGGCTGTAATTATCAATGTTTGCAGTGTCTGCCTTTGAAAAATGGGTTTCACATGGCTCACTCTTCAATCCTCTTGTTTATATTGCACAGTCCAACTTCAGAGTAACTGCTATCATTCCCACATTTCCTTGGGTCCTTGAATAAACCTGCTCAGGTTCCAGTTCTCTGTCTACCTTGGACTGGGCATGAGTGAAAGTCACGTAGGGAGGATATGACCTTGAGTAATGCTGTGTATTGACCTTTTCCCCATCCTGGAAGTGGAATCTCCCAGGAAATTGTCTGATGGATACAATCATACCTTCGAAAGGGTTGTGGAGAGTTCCAGGGGAGGTGTGCATGGCCTGTTGTGCTGGCACATTCACGATGAAATTCCTTTGTGCAAAGTTTCTGTAGTTATTGATCTGTTGCAGTATTTCATACAGCACGTCCCCTAAAAGAGAAATCGAATTAAAACCCTTTGTATTGGAGGATTTCTGGGTTTTTCCAACAGTCTCAATGGGAATTGTCTTTAAGCCAATCTCAGTCCTACTGCCCTCATTGCAGAACAGCCTACAGGCACGGCATCAATACTTCCATGAGGCATGATCCATAGACAAGGCACACAGGGTCAGAGACATGGAATTAACCCGCAACCACAGGTCGGCCTTTGTGGTTTTGCTACATCATGGTCTATTTGACACAAAGCAAAGAAAGATTCCACCCTTCCTCACCTCACTCCTGATCCCATAGGGGAAAAGGTTCCCGAATCCTGACCATTTTAGCTCCAGATAATATTCTAGACCCAGCCACTGGAAACACAGGGGCAACACGAAGAAGGAACCTCTCAATATATTGTCCTTCCTTTTCGAGTAAGATGTTCCTAATCTCCTTTCTAAAGGCAGCAGTTCTTACACCACAATTGTAATATGTCTTGAGTTGTTACAGTGTGATACTATTCCAAAATACCCAACATACGTCCACCTCATACAAGGGCTTCTGACCAATGGAGTGAGAGTCTCTTCAATCTGGTACTTACACCCTTCCCCCACAAGAGAATTAAGGAATCTTACCGAAACAACATTAAATTGTGAATTGTGACATAGTGGACAGCTGCTTTCACATGGCCAGGCAGAGAGCAGGATGCTAAAGTTTTGTGACCGTGTCCTTAGAACCAATGGTTAGGAAACTCCTTTACATTTATTAGCATGTCATACATATTCATTAAGACCCTAGTTCCACTGAAATTACATTCCCAGGCAAAATGTTGTTGGACAGAACAGGAAACACATGTTTTCAAAACTGACTGTATCCGAGAGGGATGTACCTGGCAGGTAGACTTCTTCCAGTTCCATCCTGATCTTTCCTCATAGCTGAGCACTTCAATGTCAGATATTTGAGTAATGTAACCCAGCAGCTATAGTAGTATTGCTAAGGAGGAGGAATGCCCAGTACCAACAGAACAAGAGGGGGGCCAGGGTCTTCAGTGCCATTAAGCAGTGTACTGGGACAGGGTACACTGACAGCTCCTCTCTCCCCGCAGGGATGAGTGAAAGACAGTGCAGGAGGACTCCCCAGGAACACCGTCACCTACATCTGCCACTTTCTGCAGTCAGATCTGTAACCCTGCGGGGTGGGAGGCAGCGCTGTCCCTGCGGGGCAGGAGGCTACGTAGCAACATAGAGAATTGAACACCTGAAACCTAAAACTCAAGTTGAAGATCCCACTTTCTGGAGGTGATGCTCCTCTCAGGGGGCAGCAGAGGCTCACCATCTCAATGCTCTTTGTACTGCTTCCCAGTGATGCAAATGTGTGGGGTGATCAGGCACAGGGTCACCTACAAGGAACACAGGGAAGAGCAAAGGCTGGCCTAACCACACTGTCACCTTACTAAGTGCTGTCTTTGTGCTCAGTGTCAGGTTGGACAAAATTGACACCTGTCTCTGCTAAGTGTCTTCAACAATCTTTCTCTGCTCTGTCCCTGTGCCACCCTTGCTGGCACAGCTGAGATGGAGGATGCCTGCTGACCAGCCTGGCTTGTTCAGGTGCCCCTGGTGTGCATCCTTTGGTGGTCGTGGGCCCAGAAGACTCTCCTGGTCAGGTTCAGCTGCAACAGGCTGCCCTGGTGGAGATGGGGGGCGGGGGGGGGGGTGCATAGGCCCTTCTTCAGGATGCCCGAAACGTCAATTCTCCTGTTCCCTGGATGCTGCCTGACCTGCTGCGCTTTTCCAGCAACACAATTTCAGCTCTGATCTCCAGCATCTGCAGACCTCACTTTCTCCTCATTGATGTTCCCTGGGCAGCTCAACAGCCTGTCCCTCAAAGTGTTCAGGAGCCTTATACCATCCCTACCACACTCCATTGCCTATACACTGGCACTGATTACACACGAGGGTCTGATGGAGATTTCTGGTCCCAGCCTCCTGTGTGGCAGTCCTCTGTCCTGCCAACCTTACTAAAGCTAATTCATACTCACAGCAGCACAAAACATTGAGGAGACAGTGGTATATACCTTGGCTGAGCACAGCAAATCATATCTTCTGCTTTTCACCACATACCTTTCCCACCAGAATGAGCCCATGCTCACCAGTTCCCACCTTTATCTCTCCGAAAGCTTTGCTGATTTCTCTCTGCTGTCAATGCTGCTGCTAGGGGGCAGAGTGACTGTGCACATGTACAATCGCAGCATCACATGCCACAACACAGACGAGCAGAGGCTAGGGGAAAGGTGGCATTGCTCAGTGGCCTTAACATGACATGGCAGTATGGAGTCAGCCCGCTGAGTGTCAGTCCACTGCAATGCGCTGACAATTTACGTCTTCCTGCGATGGTCATTAAAAAGCAATTCAACTCAAAATGAACAACTGGAGAAAGTTTAGCTCAGTTTGATCAAAGAGAGTCAGGCAAAGCAAGAGGAGGTCAGTAATGCTCAGGAAAAAAAGAAATGGGAGGGGAGAGATTTTGCAAAATCTGGACAAACATGTCAGACAGGTTGTGTTGGAGGTCTTTTTCCCCGGAATACGTTGGATGATATCCTGATGAAATGGTCGGCATCTCTTTGGGATAAGGGCTGTGGGTGTGGGCCAGGGAACAGCCTTGGTTGTCGCCCAGAAGAGCTCTGAGCCAGTGCTCCCTGTGTGAGGGAAGGACTGGGGGATTTGTATCCATACATGCACAATCACATCCCAACAAAGGGGGCCTTGCACAAGTGTGGGGCATCCCGAATACATGAGCAAGTAATGACAACCATCTTTGCCTACCATCTTGGTGTTTCTAGGAACAGTAACTTCCTGGACTCAAAGTCGTCTCAGAAGTTAAACTGTCGTGTTTTCAATCTACATGCTTCATCTTAGCAACCTCAGGAGACATGAATCAGCATCTATACTGCACTGAGGAGACTATGTACAGTTTCAATAGCATCACTCATAACCCTGTCCCACTCTGTGTCATCATATTGCTTGTCTGACATCAACAGAGCGACTATTTCTTTCAGCTAAACACTGTTAAGACCAAAGCCATAGCCTTTGGTCCCTCCACCACAACTTCCCTCAAACCACATCCCTGGATTCATCCAAACTGTTTTAAATATCGTTATCTAATTGACCCCAAGTTGACCTTCCAACTGCATATTCCTCTCGAGCCTCCAACCTCAAATCTCTGTTTTTGATTACCTTTCACATGTAAAACATCCAGCCTTCTGTTGTCCCTCGCTGTCACTTTAACTTTCTCCAGAAATCTAACACCATCCTTGAACTTTCTGTTCCCCTAATGCTGGTCTCTCATGAAGCTCCCAATCTCAGTGCTTTTGCTTTCAATGTTCAGCTCCTTTGCTCTTGAATGTCTTCTACTTTGGGTCAGTGTCCTTTTGTCGCCATTCTACCTCCATGAGACACTTTGAGGTGTTTTGAGAGATGTAATTATCGTTAAACCCAAGATCAGCATACAAATCCTATCCTCATAAATTTGATATATTCCAGACTGGTACACAGAACTGTCATCCCCATATATCCTGTACATGATTTTTTCAGATTAATACACAAAGCTTTTATCCTCAGACATCGAATATACTTTAGATTGGTGCATGGAACTGTTATTGGTGTGTACACAATATACTTCAGATTGATACACTGAACTATCGTTCCCGTATCCACAACATTTATGAGATTGGTACATTGAACTATTGTCCCCATATATTCCTGACTGGGACATTATGTTATTTTCTGTTTATAAACACTGGCTCTATGAATCTCTAAGCCTTACAAAGAGCACAGAAACAGACCCTTCAGCCCAACTCATTCATGAACTAGTACTGTTTGGTTGCATTTCACCCATATCCCTCTTAACCTTTCGTCCATTTACCTGTCCAAATGCCTTTCAAATGTTGTTCCTGTACCAGCCTCCACCACTTCCTTTGGCAGCTTCCTATGCCTCACCCTCTGTGTGAAAACGTTGTCCCTCAGATCTCTTTTAAATATTTCCCCTCTCAGCTTAAACCTCTAATTTTGGACCCCCACCTTACCTGGGGAAAAGACCTTGGTTATTAACCTTATCTATATCCCTCATGACTTTATAAACCTTTGTAATGTTAGCTCTCAGCCCAGTGAAAGTCCCAGCCTCTCCTAATAAAGAACATCCTCATGAATCCTTTTTGTCCCCTTTTCCAGTTTAATAACATCTTTCCTACTTCACAGCAAATTCTGAAGGAAACCTCTGAATGGCTCTTACCTGAACTGGGACAGCGGCTCTTACCTGAACTGGGACAGCGGTTCCTGAAGTCTTCCTTGGTGAGCAAGCACAGAGCTTTCCCATTCATTTCAAACTTGCTCTCCTCAATAAAACGCAGGGAATATTCTCTCTCTGCCCATTTCAGCCACTGTGTAACGTCTGCCTTGCTCCATAGTGATGGCTGCATTTCTGTCACAAATCAACAACACAAAACCACTTTTTACAGAAGTAACCACACTCCCACAGAATATATGTCAGTGTAGCTTCCCAAAGTGTAGAAGAAAGACCAACGTGCAGTGACTTCAGATCAATTGGAACAGACAATGGAACACATGCAGTCGACCAGGAGAACCCAAATTCTGATCAGAATGATCGCACGTTAGTTATGTCACTGGATTATAATTCAAATGTATGGATGAATGTTCTGGGGAAATTAATTCAAATCCTCTTATTCTATTGTGAACTGAAGAAATATGGAGTAAAAAGTCAATGTCAGATCTGGTGACCATGAAACTGTCAAATTGTTTCAAAGCCTTATCTGGTTTGAATATCTTTTCAAGAAGAAAATCCCCTCCAACTGACACAGAATTCACACTCTCAAACTCTCTTTGAAACGGTCTCAGCGAAGCACTCAGTCAGCCATGTCAAACTACTGCAAACGCATCGCAAAAGCAGAAAACCTGGACATTGGTCTGCAACCCAGTAACATTTTTCAGGGAGTAGGTAAAGCTGCCCTGGTCCCAGAGGAACATAGGGCTTCTCTCTCTCTCTCTCTCAGAGAAATGATTGGTAGTAGTGAGGAGGTACATGATCTCATGGTAACCTCTGCCAGTGCGGGAATTGAACCCACACTGCTGCTATTGCTTGGCAAACCAGCTGTCCAGCGAACTGACCCCCAACTCACCTCCTGGCTCCATAGTCTTCCTGCCATCTACAAGGTACAAGCTGAAAATGTGTTGCTGGAAAAGCGCAGCAGATCAGGCAGCATCCAAGGTGCAGGAGAATCGATGTTTTGGGCATGAGCCCTTCTTCAGGAATGTATTCAGGAATACATCTACAAGGTACAAGTCAGGAATGTGATGGAATGCTCCCCACTTGGTTGGATAGGTGTGGGTCCAATAATAGTTAAACAACTCAACATTATCCAGGACAAAGGATCCTATTTGACTGGCACCTCACGTACCACCTTAAACACACTCAATCCACCACTGGCAGATGTACAATGTGCCATTGACAAGAAGCCCTGCAGCAACTCACTAAAGTTCCTGATTCAACCTTTCATAACCTCCACAACCAGGAGAAAGAGGGCAACAGATACATGGGAACACAGCCTACCTGCAATTTCCCATCCAAGCCACTCTCAATCCTGACTTGGAAACATTTAGAGCGAAAATCCAGACACATCCTCCCTAACAGCACGGTGGCTCTACCTCCAGCACATGGACTGCAGAGAGTCACCACCAGATCTCAAGGGAAATTAGGAATGACTAATAAATATTGGCTTGATCAGCAAATGCCAACCTCCCACAAACAAATGACAAGAATTGCTGTAAATATTTATTCTCCTGAAAGCCCCATCATCACAATCGATTTGTACTCTCCATTGTGGAGTTCTAACAGGCTATGACCAATTATACCCTCTCCAGATCCAACTGTTCAATGTGGGTGACTGGACGGAAATCAGGAGGGCAGTTTACATTTCCCAAAATCAGGAACGTTGGGCATTGGCTGATTGAGATCGCTAAAAGGTTTTGATCTCAGTAGCAAGCCAGATGGTTTATCTACTCACTTGTTGAGGCTTTGGGGAATGCCATGCCGAGGGTCTGACCATATCCCACCTATGGTGAGAATTCGATCTCGGGAGGATGGGTCTGGGGGTATTCATGCCAAGGTGGGAGTGGGAAACAGAACTGAATTTAACTTTGTTCTTCCAGTGATGTTGCCTTCCCTTTGAGAGCAGCTAAATGCTAAAGCTCTGCTCTGGGTCTGAGCTCCAGGCACTAGGCTTGTTCTGCCTACTCTCTCATGGCCAGGTTTGCTTTGGTTAAAATATACAATGGTCAGGATACGTGCCATTCTCATTTATCCTACTGTCATTTTGTCCATACCTTGCATTCCCCTGGTTTTGAAAGAAGGTACAGACCAGATTGAGAGCAAGGCCTGGGCTATATCCTCTGCTGTTCAATGATGCAATGCTTTAATATCAGTGCCAAGTAAACATCAGCTCTTGGCAGGAAGCCAACCTGCTCATTTACCTGCACTCAGCTGGAAAGCCCCAGTCTACTGGGTGTTTCCAGCACTCCTTAAGTAAAAGGACCAGATGAATGCTTTTTTAAAAAAAAACACATATTTCTCTTGTTGGTCTGTGCATGAACTGCTGAGAAATGTAGAAGTGAAACGGGGTGCATTGTGTGGGTACAGGAAACACCATTTACACTCAATCTCAACACAGTGAATTGTCAATTAAAGAATCATTCTCAGGAAAGGAGGGAAAGGGAGAGGAAGACGGGAGAAATGAAATCAGCTCAGGTGACTCAGAAAGCCAAGGCTCACCCCATTGAGGAATGAGTCAGCTACTAGCATGGGCAGCCAGAGATCAACCATGGAGGCAGGTTCTAATTCCAAAAGTAAATATCTCTTTAAATGACAGGAAAGAGGGAGAAACAGAGGAGCCTGGTCTAACATGTGACGGTTTATTGTTCAGCAGTCAGAAGACAATAAATGCCAAACATCAGAAGCAAGAAATACACGGGGTAGCATGCTGAAAATCAGGCCTTGTTATTCCCAGAGCCATTATAAAGGAATCAAACTCTTTAAAAGTATGCAGAATTGCCCAGATTACCTGTCTTTCTGACCAAGGCCAACAGAAAGCATTGTTCAGGTTTCTGCACTTTATTAAAATCACTATTTATTACAAATAAGTCAACGATCATGAACTGTTGGCATATTATTCACCGAGTTAAAATTCTAACTGCCCTTCAGAACTTCCCCCTTACACATATGGACAGGAAAAAAAATACAGGTGCTATGGATGGAGGGAAAGACTTGGAAGGCTTGTCAGTAATCTCTTTTCACAGGATTTACTGAAGTGATTCCTGAACTGATCAGAGCACTACTTCACAATCTTCCTTCTCAGGATGTTTACAGGAGGTATGAAGTGACTGGCTCAACACTTATAAAAGGTTTCTTGACTTATACATTAAAAAGGTCACAGCTTATAGCAATTACTGGAGGAAAAATAAACTGGTTTTCTTCAGGTTTAATGCTTTTACTGCAAAGAACAGAGAGAGAGAGAGAATGTGAGAGAGAAAATGTGTGTGAGAGAGAAAATGTGTTTGTGAGAGACAGAATGTGTGAGAGAATGTGAAAG
>NC_057735.1:46987137-46995927 GCF_004010195.1 Chiloscyllium plagiosum
GTTTTATAGTGGTCTGTCCCTGCCGCTTCCGGTTGTCAGTTTCAGCTGTCCGCTGTAGTGGTTGGTATATTGGGTCCAGGTCGATGTGTTTGTTGATGGAGTTTGTGGATGTATGCCATGCCTCTAGGAATTCCCTGGCTGTTCTCTGTCTGGCTTGCCCTATGATAGTAGTGTTGTCCCAGTCGAATTCATGTTGCTTGTTGTCTGCGTGTGTGGCTACTAAGGATAGCTGGTCGTGTCGTTTCGTGGCTATCGAAACGACACGACCAGCTATCCTTAGTAGCCACATACGCAGACAACAAGCAACATGAATTCGACTGGGGCAACACTACTATCATAGGGCAAGCCAGACAGAGAACAGCCAGGGAATTCCTAGAGGCATGGCATTCATCCACAAACTCCATCAACAAACACATCGACCTGGACCCAATATACCAACCACTACAGCGGACAGCTGAAACTGACAACCGGAAGCGGCAGGGACAGACCACTATAAACACCGGAGGAAACACCACAGAAGCGCTTCGCAGGAGGCTCCCAAGCACTGATGATGTCGCCTAGCCAGGGGACGAAACGTTTGCAACAAAAACTTCCAGCTCGGCGAACAGAACCACAACAAGGTGAGAATCCCAGGATGGGCAGTCAGTATCGATTAGAGCAGTGTGCAAGGCAAGGATCCCAGGACAGGCAATCAGTAACGATTAGTGCAGTAAGCAAGGCGAGGATCCCGGGACGGGATTAGAGGAATGTGCGAGCTGAGGATGCCGGGACGGGCAGTCAGTATCGACTACAGCAGTGAGCAAATCGAGGATCCCTGGACGGGCTGTCTGTATCGATTAGAGCAGTGAGCGAGGTGAGGATCTTGGGACGGGCAGTCAGTAATGATTAGAGGCATGAACGAAGCGTGGATCCCTGGACAGGCAGTCACTATCGATTAGAGCAGTGAGCGAGGTGAGGATCCCGGGACAGGCAGTCAGTATCGATTAGAGCACTAAGTGATGCGAGGATCCCTGGACAGGCAGTCAGTATCGCTTAGAGCAGTGAGCGAGGCGACGATCCCGGAATGGGCAGTCAGTAACGATTAGAGCAGTGAGCGAGGTGAGGATCCCAGGACAGGCAGTCAGTATTGACTACAGCCGTGAGCGAGGCGAGGATCTCGAGACGTACAGTCAGTATCGATTAGAGCAGTGAGCGAGGCGAGGATCCCGGGACGGGCCGTCAGTTACAATTAGAGCAGTGAGCGAGGCGAGGATCCAGGGACGGACAGTATTGTTTAAACGAGTAAGCGAGGTGAGGATTCCGGGACGGGCAATCAGTATAGGTTAGACGAATGAGCGAGGTGAGGAACCCGGGATGGGCAGTCATTATCGATTAGAGGAATGAGTGAGGTGAGGATCCCGGGACGGGCAGTCAGTATCGATTAGAGCAGTGAGCGAGGTGAGGATTCCAGGACGGGAAAACTGTATCAATTAGAGCAGTGAGCGAGGTGAGGTTTCCAGGACGGGCAGTCAGTATCGATTAGAGCAGTAAGCGAGGTGAGGATAACGGGACGAATAGTCAGTATCTCCTGGAGGCATGGTCATAGGTCCTTTTCTGCCCTGTAGATCTCTATAAGCCCATCATGTTGCAGATTGCAACCCTCGGAGTCAAAAACCTCTTCTAACCCTTCTGCCCTTACCTTAAATCTATCCCCCTGCACAGTGATCACAACACCAGAGTATTTAATTTTAATTTGTGCCCTCAACTCATCATCCTTGTCAGACTATTTGTATTAAAATAAATACAATCCAACCTTGCCAAACTCCCTCATGCCTCAAGTTACCCATAATCTGTTTGTCTTGCCAACTCACTTGCTGTCTCTTCTAATTCTGATGTGCAGTGCCAGTCTTGGACTGGTGTGGACAAAATTACAAATCACACAACAACCGTGGCTCAGCGGTTAGCACTGCTGCCTCACAGCGCCAGGGACCTGGGTTTAATTCCTGCCTCGGTCGACTGTCTGTGTGGGTTTGCTCCGGGTGCTCTGGTTTCCTCCCACAGTCCAAAGATGTGCAGGTTAGGTGAATTGGCCATGCTAAAAATTGCCTGTCGTGTTAGGTGCATTAGTCAGGGTTAAATGTAGGGGAATGGGTCTGGGTGGGTTGCTCTTTGGAGGGTTGGTGTGGACTGGTTGGGCCGAAGGGGCTTGTTTCCACACTTTACATCTAAACTAAAACTAGGATGTAGTCCCAACAGGTTTATTTGGAAGCACTAGCTTTCAGAGCACTATTCCTTCATCAGGTGGTTGTGGAGCAATATCATAAGACACAGAATTTATAGCAAAAGATTACAGTATCATGCAACTGATACGATATATTGAACAAACCTAGATTGCTGTTAAGTCTTTCATCTTTTAGAATGGATTCCAGATTTCGGTTCATTAATATGTAAATCCCAGAACTCTTTTAAAATACATTCTCGAGATAACTTCAGGTTTTATATTTTTAAAAAGTGACATCTCAGCTCAGACATTGCATTAAAGGTAGGGGTTAGAGTCTGTCTGTATCCCAATCTTGAGTCGGACTGGTTCAACTTACAAAATGTTACATGGATTGACTGCCTGCAGATTGTGTGCTTTTTCAGCAGAGTAGAATGTATCTGCAAACATAATTCTGCAAATGCAAATTCATCCCATAGACTTCTATGTATGTGTGCGTGCATGTGAGTGTGTGCATGTGTGTGTTAGCGCATGTGAATGTATGTTTGCGTGAGCGTGACGGACTATAAACCTGTGAGAGGGTGTGAGCATGGATGTGAGTGTGTGTGTGTGTGAGAGACAGGGTGTGCATGAGTGTGTATGTAATAGTGTTTTTTGCATGTGTGCATATGTATGTGTGTGTGAGAGAGTGTATAGTATAGTGGATCAAAGTTTTTAAAACTTACACAGAACTCCCCCATTTCCCTGTCTTTCTGAACCAGGTTGACCAAAAGCACAGACCAGATTTCTGTACTTAATGAGAATGACTGTTTATTACAAATCATTCGACTCTAACTATATATAAACAATTGCAAACTGTTGACATAAAGCTTTCCTAGTTAAGACTCTAACCCCCTTATAAACTCCCCTCTCCACACAGATAGAGACAGAAAAGGAACATAGTTAAATGGATCCAAAGAGTAAAGCACAAAGAACCTTACAGGACAGGAACAGGTCCTACAGCCCTCCAGGCCTACGCCGATCCAGATCCTCTATCTAAAACTGCTGCTATTTTGATATCCACCCTGTCTACACCTCTTATGACTTTGTAGGCCTCAGTCAGGTTCCCCCCCCACCAACCTCAGTCTTTCCAATGAAAATATTCCTAATCTACTCAACCTCTCCTCATAGCTAGCACCCTCCACATCAGGCAACATCCTGGTGAACTTCCTGCACCCTCTCCCAAGCATCCACATCCCTTTGGTAATATGGTGACCAGAACTGTACGCAATATTCCAAATGTAGCCAAACCAAAGTCTTATACAACTGTGACATGACCTGCCAACTCTTGCACTCAGTATCCCATCCAATGAAGGAAAGCATGCCATATGCCTTCTTTACCACTCTACTGATCTGCATTGCCACCTTCAGGGAACAATGGACCTGAACGCCCAGATCTCTCTGTACAACAATTTCCCCAGGATTTTTCCACTTACTGTATAGTTTGCTCTTGAATTGGATCTTCCAAAATGCATCACCTCACATTTGTCTGGAATGAAATCCATCTGCCATTTCTGTGCCTAACTCTCCAACATATCTACATTCTGCTGCATTCTCTGACAGTCCCCTTCACTATCCACTACTCCACCAATCTTAGTGTCATCTGCAAACTTGCTAATGAGACAACATACACCTTCCTCCAAATCATTTATGTATATCACAAACAACAGTGTGCCCAGCATGGATCCCTGTGGCACACCACTGGTCACAGGTCTCCATTTTGAGAAGCTCCCTTCCACTATTACTCTCTGTCTCCTGTTGCCCAACTAGTTCTCTATCCACCTAGCTAGTACGCCCTGGACCCCATGCGACTTCACTTTCTCCATCAGCCTACTGTGGGGAACCTTATCAAATGCCTTACTAAAGTCCATGTATATGACATCTACATTCCTTCCCTCATCAATCAACTTTGTCACTTCCTCAAAGAATTCTATTAGGTTTGTAAGACATGACCTTTCCTTGCACAAAACCATGTTGCCTATCACTGATAAGCCCATTTTCTTCCAAATGGGTATATACGCTATCCCTCAGCAGCTTCCCTACCAGTGACGTCAGGCTCACAGGTCTGTAATTACCTGGATTATCCTAGCTACCCTTCTTGAACAAGGGGATAACATTAGCAATTCTCCAGTCCTCTGGGACCTCCCCTGTGTTCAAGGATGCTGCAAAGATATCTGTTAAAGCCCCAGCTATTTCCTCTCTCACTTCCCTCCGTAACCTGAGATAGCTCCCATTTGGATCTGGGGATTTGTCCACCTTAATGCCTTTTAGAATACCTAACACTTCCTCCCTCCTTACGTCGACCTTGAGTAATCAAAGATTTATCCCTAACCTCGACATCTGCCATGTCCCTCTCCTCGGTGAATACTAATGCAAAGTACTCATTAAGAATCTCACCCATTTTCTCCGCCTCCACGCATATCTTTCCTCATTTGTCCTTGAGTTGCCGGTGAATCACCCTCCGAACACACTCCTCAGCTCCAGCTCGTCCGCAAACCTTCCACTCCCCCCGTCCCAACCTCAGCTGTACAAACAACACTTACACGGAGTATCTTGTAACTTTTTTTTAAAAAAGTGCAGTAATCCCTCACCTTGGCTTGTAAAATCATCCATTTCCCATGTCAGCTCACAGTCAAAAAATACAAGGGAAAAAAAATGGTCTTCACACAGGCCAGCGATTGAATGACTGCCTCATTTAACACTCCTAATATGTTCCTTAAAAAACACAACGCGCTCTACAAAATGTATTTCCCATTTGAAAGCTTGTATTAAGACTGGGTTATGGACTTGACCTGTAATTTTAACATTAAAAACCTACTGACTGCCTTGAATCCAACAAGCCAAAGACCTTTCAACTTACTCCAATTGCGAGTGTACTATTCTTCGTGCTTACCTCCTTCCCATTCAGTCCTCATCCCAACCAGCTCACAATTACTGTTTCCCTGTCCTAACCCTGTGTCTCCCTCCCACATCTTGCCCCTCGCCTCCTGTCTTCAGCTGACTCCTGCTCATGATTAGGAAGCAGCGAGAGAGGAGTCTGGAGCAAGACGTGACAAGAGAGGCAATGAGTGTTAGAGTCAGGGACCGAGGGAATAATGCATAGGAGAAGGAACCAGCAAGAGGAAGGGCGGGAGTTGAAGAGCAGGGAGTAAAGTAGTGGTTTATTTTGATTCAGGTTGAGTAGGGACAGACACACTGCTTCTTGGCACATGCACAGCAATCAACTCCAAATAAAGGTGGAAACACATCATTATTCTGGAACACCCATTAATTTACAAACCACGATTAAATGTAAACATGCTGTTAGAATGTACGGTGACTAGGGTGGTCTCTGCAGCACTCAGTACAACCAGATGTTGCAAACAAATTAGAACGTATGCAGATTGCACCAAAATAGATAGTGTAGTGGACAGTGAAGAAGATTACCTTAGAATCCAACAGGATCTTGATCAGATAGGCCAAAGACCAAGGAGTGACAGTTGGAATTTAATTGAGATAAATGATAGATGTTGCATTTTGTCAAGGCAAACTAGGGCAGGACTTATACAGTTAATAGTAGGTCACTGGAGAATGTTGCCAAACAAAGAGACTGAGAGGCGCAGGTGCAGAGTTCCTTGAGAGTGGAGTCACAGGTACATAGGGTAGTGAAGGCGGTGTTGGTACACTTGCCTTCATTGGTCAGTGCGTGAAGTACAGGATTGGGATATTGTATTGCAGCTCTACAGCAGATCGATTCGGCCTTTTGAAGTACTGCCTGTAATTCTGGTCGCCCTTCTAGAGGAAGGATTTTGTTAGGAGAAAGTGAGGTCTGCAGATGCTGGAGATTAGAGCTGGAAATGTGTTGCTGGAAAAGCGCAGCAGGTCAGGCAGCATCTTCAGGAAGCCCTTTCCTGAAGAAGGGCTTATGCCCGAAACGTCGATTCTCCTGTTCCCTGGATGCTGCCTGACCTGCTGCGCTTTTCCAGCAACATATTTCCAGCAGAAGGATTTTGTTAAACTTGAGATATTGCAGAGAAGGTTTACAAAAATGTTGCCTGTATTGGAGGGTTTGAATTAGAAGGAGAGGATGAATAAGCTGGAACATTTTTTCCCTGTAGTTTCAGAGGCTGAGGGGAGACCTTATAGAGGTTAATAAAATCGTGAAGGGCATGGATAGGGTGAATACCCAAGGTCTTTTTCCGAGTGTTGGGGTTAGGAAGAGGGTGTCCCGAACTAGAGGGCACAGGTTTAGGGTAAGAGGGGAAAGGTTTAAAAGGGACCCAAGAAGTAACTTTTTCACACAGAAGGTGGTGCGTGTATGGAATGAGCTGCCAGAGGAAGTGGTGGAGGTGGGTACAATTACAACATTTAAAAGGCATCTGGATGAGTATATGAATAGGAAGAGTTTAGAAGAATATGGGCCAAATGCTGGCAAATGGGACTAGGGCAGATTGGGTTGTCTAGTCAGCATGGATGAGTTGGACCAAAGGATGTGTTTCCATGCTGTGTGACTATATGAATCATCAAGTAAGTGAAGCCATTTTAAAATGCAGTCACTGAGAATCAAGATACAACAGGAGAAGATGTGACTGAAGCATAGTGTGTGGCCGAGACAGTTTTAAACCCTGCATGAACTAATGCTCTCACCAGAGACACTCTCTCTCCATTAGCCAGTGTTGTTTGTGAGTCAGTGCCCACTTCTGAGACAGCGCTCATGTCTATATGTGAGCCCAGTACCCGTATATGGACCAGCACTAGTCCACGCATCTGCCAGAGACCAGATATGTACCAGTGTCCCTTTGTAAGCCAGTATCTCCGAGTGCTGGTGCCAATGGCCTGTACATACTGAGTCCTTAGTCCAAGTCAGTTGAAGTTTGATTCTATTAAACTTATAAAAATGTCCAGAACCTCCTGCCTGAAACTTTTCCACGTTTCAGTCGAAAACAATGCTGTACAGCCTTTTTACAGGAATATGATGACATTGTATAATGTGGGAGTAGTTCATACTAAATTTGAGAAATTATGCAGCAATCAAGCACATTATTTCCAATTTCCAACCTGTTCTGATCAAGGCAGCACTGCAGGTACAAGACTAGGCTATCTTCATCGGTAAACTGAAACCATGTAGAACAAATTAATGCCATTAAAAAGGGGATGATTTCAAGCTGGAAGGTTATATGGATGAACACAAACATGAGAAACCTGTTAAAAGGTACGACATATACACAATTGCTATTAGTCAGACAGAATACAAGAAAATAAGGCAAAGAGCTCAGAAAAGAACAAGGAATGCAAGGTGAAATATTAAAAAGAAACACTAAATTATTTTACAAACAAATGAATTAAGAGACAAAAGAAAAAGATATTAGCAGAAATGGGAGGTCAGGTAAGAGTGACTTCCCTTGACAGTAAGATAGAATTTGGCTGAACGTGACACTAAGGAGATCTCACAAAATTTAAGTCAATGAGAATCTCTGAGGTCATACTTAGCATAAAGGAAGACAGCTGTGGAGATTGAATGCCAATTATCTCAGTTGAGGCCAATGTGACAGGAGTTCCTCAGGATAATGTGCTAGGCCCAGCCATCTTCAGCTATTTCATCTTCCTTCCTTCAATATAAGGTCAGGACTGGCAGTGTTCACTGATAATTGCACAATGTTCGCCGCCACTTATGACTCTTCAGGTACTGAAGCAGTTCCATGATGATATGTAGCAAGATCACAACATTCAGCCTTGGGCTGATGTGTACGTTGAGTGTCTCTTACCCACATCAGTGCCAGGCAAAGACCATCTCCAACAAGAAAGAATCTAAGTATTGTTCTTTGACATTCAATTGTATTCCATCTGCCACTTCTTTGCTCACTCTCCTAGTCTGTCCAAATCCTTCTGCAACCTCCCTGTCTCCTCAAAACTCCCTTACCCTCCACTTCTCTCTGTGTCATCTACAATACTGTATATGGTCTGCTGCAGGTCAAAAGACAGCTGACATCACTTCCTCCAAAGCAATTAGCAAAAGACCACAAATATTGATTTGACCAATGGAATATTTATCCCATGAAAGGACAGGATAGGTACCTCACTGCAGAGTTTCTGGTGGAAAAGAATACTATCCTAAAATGGCGAAGAACACAGATGAGAAAGGATGGAAGAAATCTAATTACAGAAGCTTGTTCAGCTGATGGATGGCAAGAGGCCAGGGCTGCATTTGATGCATCGGGCAAAAGTGAAGACAGTGGGGGCAAGAGATCACAGAATATCAAGAAGTGCCATTGGAGTGTTGTATAAAAAGTGCAAAAGCAAACTCCCACCAATGCTGGAAATCTAAAATTGCAACAGAAAAGGCTGGAAAGACGCGGGAGGTCTGGGAGCATCTGTGAGAACACAAACGGGGTGAACACTTCAGCTCTGTGACCAGCTCTTGATCTGAAGCATAAACTCTCTGTCTCTCCACTGCCCCGGTCCTGAAAGGAGGACCAGATGACACAGAGGAGAAGATAGCCTGGCTTCAATCCTATTGGAGAATGTCAAATGCAGTGTCCACCTATGTGGTGAAAGGGTTAAAATTGTGTCCCAAT
>NC_057735.1:46996427-47014015 GCF_004010195.1 Chiloscyllium plagiosum
TGGGATCCACTGGCGAAGACACGGCCCTTGGCGTGGGGCTGCAGCTTGTCACTTCACATACATGCTCTTCCTGAGGAAACACAAACCCCACACGTGAAGACAGTTTCCACAGCTCAATACAGCCAAGTGTAACTTGCCAGTGTTTCTGATCATGATCTCTCCTGGACTGCCTGCAGAACGCTGTCTGGTTAACTGTTAGCCCACATCAACTACCCACAAGGAACGAAGCAACCAAGGGCTACCTGACAATAGGCTAATTATCTAGCACCAGCCAGTCAAATGATCAGGGCTTCCTCTGATCTGGGGTGGGGGAGGCCGAGCTGATGAGGATGTCTATTTACATTCTAATAATAATAGCAAGTGGCAGCAGCCCCATGCCACAAAGAGTGGGTTACAGTCACAGAAGGCCACAATGATGGCTGAAAGCAATCTGGAGTGTAGCTTGCCTCCACCAAGCCACCTCAATTCTGTCCATAAACCTGCAGCTCCATGTTCCGAACAATGTTACTCCGATCTGAGACAGCCTCACCGTTCCCCCTCAGCTTCCACAGCCCAAAGCTCTGAGTGGGCCCCCAAGGTCGCATCGCTGGAACAAGCCAATTAGGAAGTGGTCTCCAGGAAAATGGTGCCGCTGGTCTCATTCACAGCAATGCAGAAACGCACAGACAGTGTCAAGGCCCCAAATTACATAGAAAATAGGAGCAGGGGTCGGCCATCTGGCCCACCAAGCCTGCTCCACCATTCAATAAAACCATGGCTCATCTTTTCGTGGCCTCATCTCCACTTACCTGCCCACTCACCATAACCCTTAATTCCTTTACTGTTCGAAAATCTCCTCAACTTAGTCCTAAATCAGCTCCGCCTCATCTAGAGGCTATGCCTTCTAATTCTAGTTTCACCCACCATTCTTTTATATGTTTCTATAACACCCCCCCCCCCTTCATTCTTCAAATTTCCAATGGGTATAGTCTCAGTCTACTCAATCTCTCCTCATAAGCCAACCCTCTTGACCCCAGAATCAACCTCCTCTGTACCCCCTCTAGTGCCGGTACATCCTTTCTCAAATAAGACCAAAATTGTGCACCTCACCAGCACCCTATAGAATGGTAGCATAAGCTCCCTGGTTTTAAATTCCATCCCTCGAATAATAAAGGGCAGTATTCGATTTGCCTTCTTAATTGCCCACTGTGATCAGCCATCCACTGTGATCATCTATGAAAAAACAGTCAATCAGCATACCCCTCCCCAAACATTTCACAAGCTGAAACACAGGCGCTAATAACATAATGGTCATAGAACATAGAACAGAATGCACAGTACAGGCCCTTCAGCCCTCAATGTTGTGCCAAATTTTATCCTACTTTAAGATCAAAACAACTGACATACCCTTCAGTTTACTATCACCCATGTGCTTGTCTAACAGTCACTTAAACATCCCTAATGTTTCTGACTACTACCACCGCTGGCAGTGCATTCCACACACCCACCATTCTCTGTGTAAAGAACCTACCGCTGACATCTCCCCTATACCTTCCTCCAATTACCTTCCAATTATGCCCCTTGTAACAGCCATTTCTGCTCTGGGAAAAGGTCTCTGGCTATCTCCTCTATCTATGCCTCTAATTGCCTTGTACACCTCTATCAATACCTCTCTTCCTTCTTCGCTCCAATGAGAAAAGCCCTAGCTCTCTCAACCGTTCTTCATAAGACACTACTCCAGTCCAGGCAGCATCCTGGTAAATCTCTGCACCCTCTCTAACATTTCCACATCCTTCCTATGATGAGGTCACCAGAACTGGACACAAGTGTAGCCTAACTAGGGCTCTATAGAGCTGCATCATAACCTCACAGCTCTTAAACTCAAGCCCCCTGCTAATGACAGCCAATACACCATATGCCTTCTTAACAACCCTATCAAGTTGGGTGGCAACTTTGAGGGATGTAAGGACGTGGACCCTAAGATCCCTCTGTTCCTCCACACTGCCAAAAATCCTGCTTTTAACCCTGCATTCTGTATTCAAATTCCACCTTCTAAAACGAATCACTTTTATACTATTCCAGGTTGAACACCAACTGCCCAGCTCTGCATCCTTCAATCTATAACAGCTCTCCACACTATCCACAACTCCACCAACCATCGTGTCATTAGCAAATTTACTAACCCACCCTTCCACTTCCTCATCCAAGTCAATTATAAAAGTCACAAAGAGCAGAAGTCCCAGCAGAACACCACTGATCACCGAGCTCTAGTCTGAATACTACCACCCTCTGTCTTCCACGGGCCAGCCAATTCAGTAACCAGACAACCAAATTTCCCTGTATCCCATGCATCCTTACTTTCTGAATGAGGCTACCATTTTGTGATAATGGATTAATAATTCAGAGTGAAAAACTCAGATCCCACCATGGCTGTGACAGAATGTGAATTCGGTTTCAAAAGTTCTTCTGGCTCATTAACGTTATTTACAGAAAGAAACCTATCCCTCAGTAACATGACAAATTCTGTGAATAAACCATCCATGAGGGTCAATAAATACCATCAGTGACCACATCCCAAGACATAATTAAAGACCGTGATGAATTTTGTTACATGCATTCATGGGTCATGGACATTGCTGGCTGGGCCTAGCATTTATTGCTCATCCCTAGTTGCCCCTTGAGAAGGTGGTGGTGAGCTGCCTTCTTAAACTGCTGCAGTCCATGTGCTGTGGGTTGACTCAAAATGCCCCTAGGGACGAAAGTCCAGGATTTTTGACTCAGCAACACTGAAGGATTGATGATATATTTCTAAGTTAGGATGGTTAGTGGCTTGGATGGGAACTTGAAGATGGGGATGTTCCCATGTGTCTGCCACCCTTGGCTTTCTAGATGGAAGTGGTCTTGGGAGATGCTGTCTAAGGAACCTTGATGAATTTCTGCAGTGCATCTGGTAGAGACTACTGCCACTGTGCATCAGCAGAGGGAGTGAGTGTTTGTGGACGTGATGCCAATGAAGTAATTTACTTTGTCCTGGATGGTATCAAGTTTCTCGAATGTTGTTGGAGCTGCACCCATCCAGGCAAGTGCGGAGTATTCCATCACACTCCTGACTTGTGCCTTGTAAATAGTGGACAAGCTTTGGCAGTCAGAAGATGAGTTAGTCAGTGCAGAATTATTGGTGAAAGATAGTGTTGGAGAAATGAATGGGACTGGAAGCAAATAAATGTCCAAGGCCTGATAATCTGCATACCTGAGTACGAAAAGAGATAGCAATGGGAATAGTGGGTATATTGATTGTCATCTTCTGAAATTCAGTAGGTTCAGTATCAAGGGTGCCAAACTTAAACCCACTGTTTAAAAAAGGTAGGGAGAAAACAGACTGGTTAGCTTTACATCAGTAGTAGGAAAAATACTGGGCTATATTACAAAGGAAATGATAACAGGTCACTTCAAAAATACCACCAGGATTACAAACGTCAAACTGGATTTACGAAAAAAATAATTAGGTTTGACAAACCTACTGGGGAATTTTGAGGAAGTAACTAGAAGAATAGGTGAGGGAGAATCAGTGATTGTGGTGTATTTTGATTTTCAGAAAGCTTTGATAAATTTCCACACAAGTGTTAGTGGGTAAATTAAAGCACATGGAAATCAGTGGTAATACACTGACTTGGATTAAACATGAGTCGAGAATGTGGTGCTGGAAAAGCACAGCAAGTCAGGCAGCATCTGAGAAGCTGGAGAATCGACATTTCAGGCATAAATCCTTCAACAAGAACGAGGCTTGTAGACCGGGGGAAGGGGAGAGCTAAGAGATAAATGGGACGGGGGTGGGGCTGGAGGGAAAGTAGCTGGGAATGGGATAGGTAAATGAAGGCGAGGGTAAAGGTGATATGTTAGACAGGAAGGTGGAACGGATAGGTGGGAAAGACGACGGGCAGGTCAAGAGGGCAGTGCCAAGTTGGAAGATTGGGACTGGGATAGTGTGGGGGAAGGGGAAATGGGGAAAATGGGGAAATCCACATTGATCCCGTATGGTTGCAGGGTCCCAAGGTGGAAGATGAGGCATTCTTTCTCCAGACATCAGGTGGTTAGGATTTGGCGATAGAAGAGGCCCAGGACCTGCATGTCTTTGGCTGAGTGGGAGGGGAAGTTGAAGTGTTCAGCTACAGGGCAGTGGGGTTGCTTGGTGTGGGTGTCCCAGAGATGTTCTCTGAAACGATCCATAAGTAGGCGTCCTGTCTCTTCAATGTACAGGAGACCACATCAGGTGTAACAGATACAGTAGATGACATTAGTGGAGGTGCAGGTAAATTTCTGTCGGACGTAGAAGGATCCTTTGGGGCCTTGGACGGAGGTGAGGTGGGAGGTATGGACGCATGTTTTGCACTTCCTGCAACGGCAGGGGAAGGTGCCAGGAGTGGGGTGTGGGCTGGTGTTGATCTGACAAGGGAGTCGTGGAGGGAATGGCCTCTCTGAAACGCTGATAGGGGTGGGGTGGAAAATATATCCCTGGTGGTGGGATACGTTTGTTGGTGGGATTGAGTACAGGTTAGTAGGCAGGAAATAAAGTAGGTATACATGGGTCACCTTCAGGGTGAAAGGCAGTGTCGAAAGGGGTGCTGCAGGAATCAGAGTTTGGATGCCAGCTACTAACAACATACAGCAACAACACGAATGAGGAAATGAAGTATCATATTTCCAAATTTGCTGATGACACAAAACGTGAGCAGTAAGGAGGAAATAAGCAGCTTCAGGGTGATTGAGAAATACTGACTGGGAGGATAAATGCATGGCAGAAGCAAGAATAATATGGATACAAGTGAAGTTGTCCACTTAGTAGGAAAAACAGATGGCACAGTTTCATTTAAACAGTTGTAGATCAGGAAATCTTGATATGCAAAGGGACCTGGGTGTCCCTGTACAACAGGCAATGAAAGTAAACATGTAAGTGCAACAAGCAGTTAAAAAGGAAAAAGGTGTGTTGCCTTCCACTGTGAGGGTTTGAACTCAGAAGCAAGGAAGTCGTAGTACAACTGTGTGGGGCCTTGGTGAGGCCACACTTGGAGTATGGTGTGCAATTTCAAAATCCTTACCTAAGAAAATATATACTTACCATCGAGAGGAGTACAGCAAAGGTTCACTAAACATACTCCTGGGATGGCAGGTTATTGTATGAGGGCAGAATATGTGGACTTGGCCTGTATTCACTTGAGTGGAGAAGGATGAGAGGAATCTGATTGAAATGTATAAAGTTTTAACTGGGGCTGGACGATTAGGGCATGGGAATGATTTTACTCAGGCAGGGAATCCACAACAAAGGGTCACCTGCCCCTGATAGGAGGTCTGCCTTTCTGGACTGAGGTGAAGTGAAGGTTTTCACCCAGAGGATGGTGGACCTGACAAACTCTCTCTCTCTCAAGGTGGCAGAGACCAGGTCACTGGGTATATTTAAGAAAGAAATATAAGTTTCTTGAAGCGAATGATATTAAGGAATATGGGGCGGAGAGTACGGCATTGAGATAGAAAATCAGCCAATTGATGAGCTGAATGACCTACTCCTGCTCCTTTTTTCAAAGTTTCTGTCATTCTATGAATTCCTAGCCTCTGACTTTCTCTTGTAGCCATTATATTTATATGGCTGGTCCAATTCAATTCCTGGTTATTGCTAACTCCCAGAATGTTAATAATGGGGCTTTCAGTGATGGTAAGACCACTGAATGTTACGGGGAGATGGTCATTGTCTGGCATGAATGTTGTTTTCCACTTGTCAGCCCACGTCTGGATATCATTCAAATCTAAATGCATTTGGACATGTACTGCATCAGTATCTGAGGGAGCGGCAAACGGTGCTGAACATTGTACAATCATCAGAGAACATCCCCACTGCTGACCTTATGACGGAGGGAAGGTAATTGATGAAGCAACTGAAGATGGTTGGGCCAAGGACACTACCCTAAGGAACCCCTGCAGAGATGTTTTGGGGCGGAGATGACTAACAACCACAACCATCTTCCTATGTGCTAGGTATGACTCCAACCACCAGAGAGTTTGTCCTCCGATTCCCATTGACTCCAGTTTTGCTAGGATTCCTTGATGCCATATTCAGTCAAATACAGCCTTGATGTCAAGGGCTGTCACTCTCACTCCATCTCTGGAATTCATTTTTTTTTGTCCATGGCTAAAACCAAAGTGAATGAGGTCAGGAACTGAGTGGCCCTGGCAGAACCCTGACTGGCATCGCTGAGCAGGTTACTCCTTTACAAGTGGCTGTTTGATCACCCAATTGATGATCCTTTCCATTACTGTGCTGATGTTTGAGAGTAGACTGACCCTGGGCTGGGCAGATGTTGGACAGGTTGGAAGTGTAGGTGTTTGGGAACAGGACATACCTGGGCAATTTTCCACTTTGTCGGTTAGATGCCAGTTTTGGAACTGTACTGGAAAAGCTTGGCTAAGACAGTGGCAAGTTCTAGAGCACAAGTCTGCAGTACTATGGCCGGAATGTTGTCAGGGCCCATAGTCTTTGCAGTATCCAATAGTTTCAGTTGTTTGCTGTTCTCATCTGGAGTGAACAAAATGAGTTGCTACAGAAAGGTGGGCACTGCAGAGGGTAGAGTGCTCAATCTGTCTTCCAACTCCATTTTGATTTAGCTCCCTCTCTCTGTCCCTACCTATACCTCACCTTTAGTGTCTACATTGCCAGTGCGAGGCATTGCACATAATTTCAGTAATAGGAAGTACGGGTCAAAAATAACACTCAGTTGTGCACAAGAGCATTTCTGGATATGGAAAAAGCAAAAACCAAAATTGGTTGATGGCCCTTGTGGTAGTGTCACCATCTCTGAACCAGGAGACCTGGGTTCAAGTCCCACCTGCTCCAATCACACATTGCAATATGTCTGGACAGATTAGGGACTGAGATGAGGAAACATTCCTTCACTTAAAGGGCTGTGAGTCTTTCAAATTCTTAACTCCAGAGGGCTGTGGTTGCTCCATTGTTAAATATGGTTAAGGCTGAGACAGACAGATTATTCAGGGAATCAAGATATATGGGGAATCGAAGCCCATCTTCTCCAAGTGTAATCAATGCTCTTTGAGGAGAAAGTGAGGTCTGCAGATGCTGGAGATCAGAGCTGAAAATGTGTTGCTGGAAAAGCGCAGCAGGTCAGGCAGCATCCAGGGAACAGGAGAATCGACGTTTCGGGCATTCCTGAAGAAGGGCTTATGCCCGAAACGTCGATTCTCCTGTTCCCTGGATGCTGCCTGACCTGCTACGCTTTTCCAGCAACACATTTTCAGCTCTAATCAATGCTCTTGTCAGTGTCATTGGAAAACCAAGATGACCTGTGCAGTTGATGTTTTTTAAATGTTCTTTTGTCCTGGCTGGGTCAGTGTTTATTGCCTCATCTGATTGTGGCGAGCCACCTTGTCCAGCCATCATAGTTTGGTCCCAGTTGCTTGTTTGTAGATTAGTGACCGTAGCACCATTGGCTCGGGAAGTCACCCCAAGGTATGGATAATCACCAATGACATAGTCAAGGTATCACCAGATGCTGAGGCCTCTGCTATGGATGTTTGAGATTCCCCTAAGACAACAAATGCATTCTGCATGCACAGCAGTTTGAAAGTATAAATACCATTGCATTTACATAGCACCTTTCACATTCTCAAAACATCTTAACATCCTTGCTATTGCTGGTTAAAAAAGTGCAGCAGTCAGAAAGATCCTCAACCCCCCCCACAGCAATAAAACAACACAAGAACTCCCCCACCCCAGGGAAAAGACCTTGTCTACTTATCCTATCCATGCCCCTCATGATTTTATAAACCTCTTCCCTGAGGTGGGAGAGTCCATAACTAGAGGGCATAGGTTTAGGGTGAGAGAGGAAATATTTAAAAGAGACCTAAGGGGCAACGTTTTGACACAGAGGGTGGTGTGTGTGTGTGGAATGAGCTGCCAGAGAAAGTGATGGAGGCTGGTACATTTAAAAGGTATTCGGATGGATATATGAATAGGAAGGGTTTAGAGGGATGTGGGCCAAGTGCTGGCAAATGGGACTAGATTAGTTTAGGATACCTGGTCGGTGTGGACGAGTTGGACCGAAGAGTCTGTTTCCGTGCCGAATGACAGATCGAATAATCTGTTATTTGACCAGGAGAGCAAACACCCCACCTTGACCCCCAATGCTCCAACTTGCTCATGTTACACTTCCACGCCAGCAGGTTGTTCTGGTGCTGGTCAGAGTCAAAGGAGGTGTGGTGTGACTGAGACTGAGCAATGAGCTTGGGCATTGGTCAGGTTTGGATGAGGAGCTGGATGTTCCTGCTCAGAGGCTGCTCTCAGTTTGACTCCCCTATTGCAGCCCCCAGGCAGATGGGAAGTGTTGGGTTCCTGAGCAGTCCCTCACCACTCCCCGCCCATTTCTGTCTCAGGCAGATGCCAGGGACAGTGCGGCCCTCCACATTCATTCCTTTCAAAAACATCAGAACACTTCAGCACCAAAGTGAAGTGTCACCTGGCCTGAAGTGAGCCAACAGTCCCCAGCCCAGGGATTGACCTGATGACACAGTCCTGCTTTGATTTATTGCTGCATTTCAGCCAGCTCCAAGTCAGGGGGGAGCGGTGTGGAAGGGACAGCTTCCCCGCTGGCTCTCTCGGTCTGTCTGTGCAGAAACAGCCCTCTCGCGGTGTCTCCCATCCCCAGGCGCCTGCACACTCTCCCGGTTGGCAGGAGAGGTCTGTTCCCCGGGGCTTACCTTGAGCCTGGCACGGCGCTCACAGCCTGTCATGGTGTGTGGGCAGGAAGAGGAGCCTGCTCCCGGGGGCTCCCAGAGGCTCCCAGCCCAGCCTGGTCCGCTCCGCTCACATCGCCCGCTGCGGAATTCTTCCGGGAAACAAAAACGAAAGCGGCCGGATCTGGAGCCGAGGGAGGGTCACTTCCTCAGGGAACGGCGCTGACTAAAACTCCAAACAGGTCAAACTGGTCCCGTCTGCCTCTGAACAGGCTAAAGTAATCATCTGAGGGAGGAATGAAGTCACTGCAGACTGAAACAAGAAGTAAACCCCTCTTTTTTGCCCAGACTGAGATGAGAATGCTGGATGCTCCTGTGTATTGAGGCTAACCGTGGGCTTTCCTACGGTTTTTGTCCAGGTAGGCGGGCGAGTGGTCAAATTTAACACCTTTGTGGTGAATCGGCCGCCAGACCTCAGTAGGCAGCGCTAAAATTAATAATTGTACCCCATGTTAATAAAATCAAGAACCTTTTCCCCCAACATTACACTCAATACTCCTCCCACTGAGAGAGAAGTGGAAAAGGCTGAAGTCCTGGGCAGGGTGTGTGTGAACACAGAGATAGGCCCATATCCCTCTAAACCTTTCCTATGCATGTACCTATCTAAATGCCTTTTAAATGTTGTCATTGTACCGACCTCCATCTGGCAGCTCGTTCCATCTGAGTGGAAAAGTTGCCCCTTAGTTCCTTTTAAAATCTCTTCTCTCTCACCTTAAACCTGCACCTTCCAGTTTTGGACTCCCCTGCCCCGGGAAAATACCTTGAACATTCAGCCCATTTGTGCCCCTCATTTTTTTTTTTAAAGGTGTTTTTATTTTTAAGATTTTTTACAAACTTACAAAAGTAATACAAACACGTATAAGCACCAATACAAAATTAAATAAATAAGAGAAAAAAAAGACCAAAAAAAGGGAAAAAATGAACTATCTACTAATCTAACCTACAAACAACCAAAACATAAAATAGGATATCATACAATACGAGCAGGAAACAACAAAATAATTAAATAACTAGATACATGTTCAAACAGATTTACATCAAGATATAATGAAACCTGTATTTATACGGGATTCCTCCTCCTGGGGGGGCCCGAACCAGCCAGAACCATTACCACAGCTAGACAAAAGCCCTGGACAATATGGCTGAAATATCTGTGTCGATATAGTTCAAAAAGGGCTGCCATGTTTTATAAAATAATTCTGTTTTTTGGTGCACCATATTTGTGAGGAAGTCAAGGGGGATATATTCCATGACTAACCTGTGCCAGTTTGAAAGTCCTGGGGGGTTCTCAGCTACCCAATTCACTAAAATATTTTCCCTCACACAAAAGGAGAGAATGGCAAATAATTTCCTCTCGTATACATCCAGGGAGGGAAAATCTGAAGAGCCCAAAAGTAGGGACACTGGATCCAATCCAATCTCAGTACCCAAGATCTCTGTCAAGGCATTCGCTACTCTATTCCAATACCTGTGGATCTTAGGGCATTTCCACAGACAATGCGTGACAGTGCCAACTTCTATTTTACATTTGGGACACATTGGGGATGCTCCTGCCCGAATTTGGAAATATCGAAAAAGGTCTACATTAGGCAGTCCAAACAGTGCAACTGTTCAAAGGACATCATAACCTCCACATCGAACAGGTCTCCCAAGCAGGAGATACCTCTGGACTCCCAAGTTTTAAATGCCGTATCCGTCAGCCCTGGCTGGAGACTCAATGCTCCCACTATAATGGTATAAGGGAGGCTTTTTGCTGGTTACCCTCACCTTGTCACATTATCCTCCAGGCTTTAATTGTATTTAATACAATAGGGTTTTTACAATAGTCCATAATAATCTCATCTTGTCCATAAATAATAGATTGATGAGGGGACATTTTGCTTGGGAGGTCTCAATATCTAACCAGATTGACTGTGGCTCACAAGAGACCCAATCAGCTACATAGGATAATAAGGAGCTCAGTTGGTACCTCCTGAAATCTGGAAAGTCCAGTCCTCCCCTTACTTGTGGGAGCTGCAGCTTTTCTAATTTGATAAGGGGCCGTCTATGATTCCAAATAAAGGAGCCGAGCCAGCCGTAAAGCTTATGCAATGCCTGTCTCGGCATCATCAAGGGGAGCATCCTCATAGAGTATAAAAGACGAGGTAAAATACTCATCTTAACTAAGGCTACTCTGCCCAGCCAGGATATTGGGAGATCTGCCCAGCGTTGAAGGTCCTGCCTTATTTTCTCTAATAAGTGTGTATAATTGGCCTTATATAGCTGACCAAATACCGGGGTAATAAAAGTTCCGAAGTACAGAAAACCTTCTAGTGACCACCAAAAGGGGAAACAAGATCCGTCCGGTAAATTGGATATGCTGGCAAGACCTCCCAATGGCATGGCCTCTGATTTCATAAAATTGATTTTATGACCTGAGAACATACCGAATAGATTGACCACTTGAATTAAGTGGGGCACGGATGTCAAAGGATCACTTAAGAAAAGGAGGACATCAGCCACAAGGAGAGTGATTTTATGCTTGCCCAATCCAATGCTCAGAGCCGTTATATTAGGGTCAGTTCGTATAGCTTCTGCTAGTGGTTCAATCACTAGCGTAAATAATAATGGTGAAAGAGGACATCCCTGGTGACAGCCTCTGCCAACACTAAAGCTATCTGAACCTAAACCATTGGTGATCACCACTGCTGTGGGATCATTATATAATACTGAAACCCATTTAGTAAAGACCTCTCCAACACCGAACCTTTCCAGCGTATAAAAAAGATATGGCCATTCTACCCAATCAAATGGCTTCTCTGCGTCCAAGGAGACAACTAAACCCAGTATTGTTCCCTGTTGACAGGCTTTTATCATATTTAAGACCCTTCTAATATTATGAGTTGACCTGCGACCCTTTATAAACCCCGTCTGTTCGTCTTTTATGATGTATGGTAAGACCCTCTCCAGTCTTAATGCTAACATTTTAGAAAGAATTTTAAAATCCACATTTAGCAAGGACATGGGTCTATATGAAGAGCAGTCTTCTGGGGCCTTTCCCTTTTTAAGAATGAGAGAGATATTTGCTTCTCTCAAGGAAGGCGGGAGGCAGTCCTGTCTATGTGAGTAATTATACATATTTATGAGTGGCCCGGCCAGTTGCCCTATAAATTCTTTATAGAACTCAACCTGGAATCTGTCTGGCCCAGCTTTGCCTGAAGCTGCCTAACCGTGTCCTGTACTTCCTGGGTTGTCAAGGGGACATTCAAGAGTGACACCTACTCCGAGGTTAGGCCCGGAAGGGCCAAATTTTTAAAGAAGGGCACCATCTTTCCAGTTCTATTCTCACAGTCCTGCGATTTATACAATTTAAAATAAAACTTTCTAAACGCTGGACTGATGTTTTTACAATCACAAGTCAGGGTACCAGCACATTCTCTAATGAACGTAATGGCTTGGGGAGCCTTTTTCTTTCTAACAAGGTGCGCTAGATATCAGCCAGGCTTGTCGCCATATTCAAATAATCTCTGCTTTGCGAATAATATTTCCCTCTTTGCTGTTTGGGTAAGTGCGGTATTCAAGGCTGCATTAAGGGCTGTGATCCTTTGTAGCTTAGTAATAGAGGGCCTGTCAACATACGCTGTCTCAACTGCCTTCAAGCGAGCATCGAGCAGGCGCTGTTGCTCTCCCTTTTGTCTTTTCCGGGTCGCAGAATATCAGATGACCAAGCCTTGTGCATATGCCTTAGTGGTCTCCCACATCATCGATGGGTTACTGGCCGGACCTGATTTAATTTCCCAGAAGGTTTTGAATTCCTGCAAAAGATACTTTATAAATTTGCTATCCTTCAATCAGAAAGGATCCATTCGCCAATGTCAGGGGCTTATCCCATCATCCCTAGTCTTGACTTCCATATGTACTGCGGCATGATCAGAAATAGCTATATTACCTGTTTTACAAGACAGTATCAATTTAAAAGGGTTGAGGGGGCAAAAAGAATATCGATTCTGGTATGGCACTTGTGTGGGTTAGAGTAGAAAGTAAAGTCTCTGCCCTGGGATGAAGACACCTCCATACTTCTACTAGTCCTAGCTCCTTATTCAGATCCGCTAGTTGTCTAGATCTCAGAGATATACCCGTCGTGCTCCTAAGTATCCCATCCATCTCTGGGTCCATAATAGAGAAAATCTCCACCTATAATTGTTTGGCAGACCCCAAAAGCCATTAACTTAGAGAACTCTTCTGTTACAAATTTAAAAGGGCATGCTGGCGGGCAATAAAGATTCAAAATTCCATATTCCTCTTCATGTATTAGGGCTTTGATCAATATACAATGTCCAGACTCATCTTTTATCTGGCTTAACATTTGGAAAGGACAGTTCTTCCAAATAAGAATGGCTATTCCCCTACGCTTTGAACTGAGAGATGAAAAGAAAGCCTGATCAAACCCACCCTGTTGTAGCTTTAAGTGCTCTTTATCAAGTAGAGGTGCCTCCTGTAAGAGAGCTACATCGACCTTTCTTTTTTAAGACTTGATAATATCTTTTTCCTTTTGATTGGCGAATTAGGTGCACCACCTAAATGAATGGCTAGCCATGATCGTCCAGGCAAGGCCCCAGAGCCCCCAGGAGGAAGAACCCCACCCAAAAGACATTGAATAAAGACCATAGAAAATTCACAAATACAAAAATTCTTTAAATCATTTAAATCAACACAATTAAGAACTACTCCAACATAAAAAAAACAACGCAAAACATGTTTGAAAGGAGACTTTCCCCCTTGTTCCCAGGGGGCATAACTACCCATCAATAACCCCACCATAACCTCTCCTCGCTAGGGCCCTTCCCTCAGCCCCAGGCATTACAGAATGGAGTGAACAAATTCAAGTGTTTTATAAAACCAGAATTAAAAGGCACCCCACCCCAGCACACACACACACACCAACACCTGGGTGCGTTTAGCAAACACAATACAAAACCGAAATATATAAAGTTACAAAATTACAATCCCAGCAAGTATTAGGCAACGAAGTAAGATGAAGAAAGAGGAAAACCCCGCTCTAGAAAACTAAAGGCAAAATAGAGCAAATCCTGCACCCCCCGACAAATCGAGCAAGCTGCACGAACTATAAAATAACCCAAAGGAAGAGTAAAGAACAACCCCCCCACCCCCCACCCCCAACACCCAGGGAAAGATGAGTGGAAGAGAGATGAAGAAGGAAAAAAGGGTAGACAAAGGGACGAGCAAAATAAAGTTGTTATCCATATGGGTCGAGTCCCGCAGTCTATTTGAGAGAGTCCAAGAATTCTTTTACTTTCTCTGGTGATCCAAAGTTATAGACGGATCCTCCATGGCTGAAGCGCAGCGTTGCCGGATATCGCATGGAATATTGGATATTTAGGTCTGTCAGATGCTTCTTCGCCTCATCGAATGCCCTCCTCTTGTGGACCACGACTGGATAGAAGTCCTGAAATAGCATTATCTTGGAGCCCTTGTACATCATGGCCTGGGGATCCTTCCCCAAGACTCTGTAAGCCTCTAGGAGTATTTGTTTTTCTTTATAACATTGGAGTCGGATTAGAACCAGGCGGGGGGGGGGGTTGGTCCGACCCGGAACTGCGTACAGCAACCCGGTGGGCCCACTCCACCCACACCTGGCCCAGTCCTGACTCCAACTTCAATAATTGTGGGAGCCATCGCTCCAAAAAATCCACAAGCTGGCCTTCCTCTTCCCGTTCGGGAAGGCCCAGCAACGGAATATTTTTTCAACAACCCCGATTGTCAAAGTCATTGATGCGCTCCTCCAGGGTCCGGATTCGCTGCCCGAGAGCCTGGACCTGACCCACGGATGACTCGCCAGCAGTCTCCGAGGCCGCGGCCCGTTGCGACGCACCTCCGACGCACTGCCCGAGTTTTTCGATTTCTCGGTCACACTTCTGCAGGATGACCGAGATTGACTCCTACCTGGACCAGGTCTCCAAGATGGACGTGTCGATCTTCTCCTGGATTTTGGTGATCCAGGAGAGCAGGCTCGCCACCGAAGGTAAGTCCCCCGTGACAGCCGCGGACGTCTCTGCTGCTGCAGGAAGGGGTGGGTGAGGGTTTGGGGGACGGGTCCCTGTCTGTTGCGAGCTGCGGGAGTGTTTGTCCTTAGACATTTAAGAAAAAACCAAACTGTTAAAGTTTGATGTAAAATGACTGAGTACGCTGGGCAAAAGCTATCCTAAAGGATTTAAAAGGTGAGGTGAAGGTGGGCACCCCACTTTGCCCGAGTTTTAGACAGAGCACTACAGACTCAGGCTTACTGGGTCGCCGCCATCTTGAATCTCCCCTAATTTTATAAATCTCGATAAGGACACCCCTCAGGAATTGGCAGAACTGGATGAGAAACAGCAGTGAGGAAATCTGGACTAAAACCAGATAGATATCCTCAGCAGGCCTGGCAGCCTCTGTGGAGAGAGAAACATAATTAAAGGTCTGGTGCCTTGTCTGATATATATTGTGATGACCAGAGATCTGTCCCAGGAATGTGGTCAGGGAGTTGATAATATTGTGACACTGTCCCCTGTTGGCAGACATGATTGATTAATGTTTCTCAAATTGTTTCCCGGTGTGACCACTCCCCCCCCCCTTTCCTTTTCGAGGCTTGAAAATTGTCATGGCTTCCCCCTCCCCCGCCAGTGAGTGGGCAGAGGGGATGCACGAGAGCAAAGAGAGACACAGACACAGCTGCCTTAGAGCTCAGAGTCTTATAACATGAGAAAAGATCTTTCAGTCAAACTAGTTCACGCTGACCATGTTTCTGAACTAAACTAGTCCTCCCTAGCTGCGTTTGGCCCGTATTCCTCCAAACCTTTCCTGTTCAGGTACTTAGCCAAATGTCTTTTAAACAGAAGGAGCAGATTTTGTCAGGTGTGTCCAAGAAAGATTCCTAATTCAATATGTAGATAGGGAACCCATATTGGATTTGGTGCTTGGCAACGAACCAGGCCAAGTGTCAGATCCTCTCGGTGGGAGAGTATTTCGGTGATAGTGATCACAATTCCCTGACCTTTACTATAGTTATAGAGATATAGGGATAGGAGCAGACGGTATGGGAAAGTATTTAATTGGGGGAGGGGGAATTACAATGCTTTTGGGCAGAAACTGTGTTCTCAGGGAAATGCATGGCAGAAATGTGGAGGTTGCTTAGGGAGCACTTGTTGGATAGGTTTGTCCCACTGAGGAAAGGAAGGGATGGCAGGATGAAGGAACCTTGGATGACAAGAGATATGGAACATGGAGTCAAGAGGAAGAAGGAAGCTTACTTAAGGTTGAGGAAGCAAGGATCAGACAGGGCTCTAGAGGGTTACAAGGTAGTCAGGAAGGAACTGAAAAATGGACTTAGGAGAGCAAGAAGGGGTCATGAAAAAGCATTGATGGGTAGGATTAATGAAGACCCCAAGGTGTACTACAACAGGAGAACAACAGGATGGCCAGAGTGAGGGTAGGGCTGATCAAGGATAGTGGAGGAACTTGTGCCTGGAGTCAGAGGAGGTAGGGGAGGTCCTTAATGAATACTTTGCTTCAGTATTCGCTACTGAGATGGACCTTGTTATTTGGGAGGACAGCGAGAAACAGGCTGCTATGCTCGAACAGGTTGATGACAAGAAGGAGGATGTGCTGAAAATTTTGACAAACATGAGGGTAGATAAGTCCCCGTTTTAAAGTACCAATTTGAGACGGCTCACGGAATCCCTGATGGACTTGACCTATAAGACTCTCTTGGTTTGTCCTGGAGATCGTAATCTGTGGTAGGCTGGAATATAAAATTCCTTCAGACAGTTTAGTTTAAATTATTACCTTTATTTACCAATAGCATCAATGTTACACAAAAACATTGATACCTACAAGTCAGGCTTGAGCTAAGGTTCTAAAACTATTAGCAAAAGTTCTAAAGTGGAGAAAGGACAATTTTGACGGTATTAGGCAAGAACTTTGAAAGCTGATTGGGGCAGATGTTCGTAGGTAAAGGGACGGCTGGAAAATGGGAAGCCTTCAGAAATGAGATAACGAGAATCCAGAGAAAGTATATTCCTGTTAGGGTGAAAGGGAAGGCTGGTAGGTGTAGGGAATGCTGGATGACTAAAGAAATTGAGGGTTTGGTTAAGAAAAAGAAGGAAGCATATGTCAGGTATAGACAGGATAGATCGAGTGAATCCTTAGAAGAGTATAAAGGAAATAGGAGTATACTTAAGAGGGATATGGAGGGCAAAAAGGGGACACGAGATAGCTTTGGCTAATAGAAATTAAGGAGAATCCAAAGAGTTTTTACAGATACATTAAAGACAAAAGGGTAACGAGGGAGAGAATAGGGCCCCTCAAAGATCAGCAAGGTGGCCTTTGTGTGGAGCTGCTGAAAATGGGGGAGATACTAAATGAGTATTTTGCATCAGTAATTACTGTGGAAAAGGATATGGAAGATATAGACTGGAGGGAAATAGATGGTGACACCTTGCAAAATGTCCATATTACAGAGGAGGAAGTGCTGGATGTCTTCAAAACACATAAAAGTGGATAAATCCCCACGCCCTGATCAGGTGTACTCTAGAACTCTGTGGGAAGCTAGAAAAGTGATTGCTGGGCCTCTTGCTGAGATATTTGTATCATCGATAGTCACAGGTAAGGTGCCAGAAGACTGGAGGTTGGCTAACGTGGTGCCACTGTTTAAGAAGGGTGGTAAGGACAAGTCAGGGAACTATAGACTGGTGAGCCTGACCTCGGTGGTGGGCAAGTTGTTGGAGGGAATCCTGAGGGACAGGATGTACATGTATTTGGAAAGGCAAGGACTGATT
>NC_057735.1:47014338-47040238 GCF_004010195.1 Chiloscyllium plagiosum
ATTGGTCAGAGTATTGAGTACAGGAGTTGAGAGGTCATGTTGCAGCTGTACAAGACATTGGTTAGGCTACTGAGACTTTCACATTCCAGAACAGTCAAGATGAGGGAGCTGAGCTTCATAAATTCAAATCTGCTCAGTATGGTATACATGAAAACGTATCCAGATTGTTCTATTACGTGCATATTCCACTCAGCTTACTAAATTACAAGTTATTTTCCTGTTGAGTATGAGTTTTGTTATGAGTCTTTGATATAACCAGAATTTTTAGTTATCCAACATCCCACTGTGAAATACTCCAGCCCCTGGGGTGAGAAGGAAGTACTGCCACACATTCCACAAGTGAACAAATGTTAGCACCTCATTTACACCGATCCATTGACACTAAGAACATCTGTCCCAAATTTTTCTGAATAAATGGCAACCCCCCCCCCGCTTTCCCGCATTTCCTTCGCAGATGTATAACATGTAAGGCTATAAGCTTTCTCATTCCCTCCTTTTATCATTTCATGATAACAGTACAGCATATACAAGCACAATGAATCCATTCAGTCCATTTGCATTTTCATCAATTAAAGCATCTCTTCTGGCAGGTCATCGTCTGGAGTAGCAGAAAGATACCCGATTTCAGCATAAAGGTTTGGACAGGGAGGTGTAGGAGTAAACAAAGGTCGAGTAACAAGATTCTTTTTTGGCTTAGACAATGGGCATCTAACAGCTTGTAACATTCTCCAAAGTATCATTTAGATTGATAAAAGTAATTCCAGTGACATTGTTCATACCAACAAATGTACATACCACCTTAGTCACTTTTCCATCTGATTCAGTCGCATTGATACAAATTCCATTCATACAGTCACATTGGAGGTTTAGCCCATCAGAGGTATTACAGATGGGCAGACTACATCTGGGCGCATCTACTTGGGTTGGGTTTTCATCAGATAATTGCAGTCGTACTAATACTAGGATTGAAAGAGTGATACAAGCTTGCAATGTGCTTTGTACATCCGTGTTGGATGTCTTTCTACTTTTATTGCAGTTTCAGTTGTCAGAACTTGATAAGGACTTTTCCAGCAAGAGCCCGATAAAAGTCTTTCAATAGTACGTAGTCACAAGGGTTGATGTCTTTAAACATTGGAGCTCTTTCTTCTTCCTTCCCTGGTCCCAATAGGCTTCTTTGACCTGTTGATGGTAAGACTGTAATCCTTTGGTTAGCTTAATCAGGTACCTTTGCATTTCTTCTGCCATGACATGCACATCAACAGGATGTTGGGCCATCAATGGTGCAGACCAGGGAGTCCTCAGGGGCTTTCCATATGCTAGTTCAACCGCCAAAAATCCTGTCTTTTTCTGGGTCATGGTTCTTATTATTAAAAAGGTCAATTGGGAGCAGCCAATTAAGGCCCGTTTCCTCTCCCAACTTGCTTAGCTGGCCTTTTAAAGTACCATTGGCTCTCTACATTTCCCACTGCTTGGGGACGGTTGGCACAATGGAATCTCTGATTCATAGTCAGACTTTTGCATAGTTCCTTGTTTAGCTCCTTACAGAAGTGGGAGCTATTATTGGAAGAGACCATTACTGGTATTCCAAACCTGGGTATGATTTCCCTTAGTAGAATTTTACAAGTAGTTCTTGCTGTGCAGTCAGTATAGGGATAAGCTTCAATCTATTTACTAAGTACATTAGTAATCACTACGCAATACTTATAACAATGGCATCTGGGTAATTCTATAAAATCTATCTGGATAGTATCAAAAGGTGCACTTGGCAAGGGAATTTCACCTGGTGGACACTTTACTCCTTTCCTGGGATTATACTTTTGACAAATTTGGCAATTTGCAGCTGCTTGTTTTGTTTTCTTTTCTTGCAGATGGGGATTCCATCAAGTTTGGAGAATTCTGTGCACCGTTCCCTCCTTACCTACATGCGTATGCATGTGAATATAATCAACTAGAATAGGCGGAAGTGAATCGGGCAGGCATATCTGTCCTACCGGTGTAACCCAAAGTTCAGTATCACTGTTTACATAACAACCATGGTTCATCCATCTTTGTTTTTCCTCATCAGAGGCATTCCCCTGATGGGTCCGTAGTTGTGCTAGGTCAGGCATGGTCGGGGAGCCAGAAGAGGAAAAAGGAGGATCTTCCTTTGGTTTTATGTTCGTCATTTGAGTGACCATATCTATTTGTTAAAGAGCTGCTTTCTTAGCAGCCGCATCAGTGGCATGGTCATCTTTAGTGACATCAGAAGAATTGGAGGAGTGAGCGGAACATTTGATGAATGCCAATTGAGAGGGAAGTTGAATAGCACGGAGTAGGTTAGCAACATCGACAGCATTGAGGATAGGGGTTCGTGATGAGGTAAGAAAGATGTGCTGTTGCCAGAGTTGACCAAAATCAAGGGCATATCCAAAGGCGTAGCGGGAGTCAGTGTGGATATTAGCTGATTTCCCTTCAGCAACTATGCAGGCACGGATGAGAGAGCAAGGAGCTCGGCTTGTTGGGCAGAACAGGGTGGATCGACAGAATAAGCTTCTCTTGTTGGAGACAAAGTGACAATCGCACATCCTGATTTGCATTTGCCCTCTGGAGAAATAGAAGAAGAGCCATCAACAAGAAGTGTAAAATCTGGGTTAACAAGAGTCTGATCCATAAGATCAGAACAAGGTCATTTTTAACAACACAGTCATGGGGAGGATCAGGCAATTCAAGAGGTTCCTCCTGCAAGAATGAGGTGGGGTTAACGTTAGAGCAGTCTTTAAAAGAGAGAAGCAGATTCTGGAGCAATGAGATCTCACAGAGACTAAGACGGGCCACAGTGAGGTGTTGAGTACATTTAGAGGTAAGCAAAGACACCACAGAATGGGAGGTTCAGACTTCCACAGTTTGATGTAAAGTTATATTAGAGGCAGCCAATACCATGGTATGGATGGCTGGGAGAATCTGGGTGCATAAAGGCATTCCTTGAGCAACAAGGTGCCATGAGGAGCCATGTTGCTGAGTGAGAACAGCTGTAGCACAGTTTTCAAGGATGGCAACATAGAAGCGGGAGTGGCGACCATACAAAGGTCAGCCTAACTCAGGAGCTGAAGAGAGGATAGTTTTAATTTCCATAACGGCTTGTAGTTGTTCAGGAATGAGATCATACTGTTGAGTTGCATTAGATGAGGACAAGGGAGATAATTCTTTGAGTTAGAAGGGCACAATTGGGAATCCATTGTCGACAATAATTGACAAGACCTAGAAACAACCTCATCCGTTTGGGAGTGGTTGGAGGAACAATACAAGGAATAGGATCAATACGTTCAGGTGTCAAGCGTCAATCAGTTTCAGAGATAAGAGTATGTAGGAACTTGACTTCTTTCTGATTCGTCTTAACCTTACTGGGAGGTACAGCGTAGCCACATTGATGGAGATGGTTCAGTCATGTAGTGGAGTCAGTTGATTGGAAGGTTCATCAGCGCTAGTGAGAAGGAGGTCATCAATGTGTTGAACTCGGGTAGAGTCTCCAGGAAATTCAAATGATTCACGTTGGGTGTGAAATGTCTCTGAAAAAGTGTGGGTGAGTGAACAAACCCTTCAGGTAGGTGGGTCAATGTATATTGATGGCCCTTAAAAGTCAAGGTAAAAGGGTTCTGGCTATCTGGATGCAAAGGAAGGCAAAAAAAATTCATGTTGGAGGTCAACAATAGTAAAAATCTTGGGTATTAGCTAGGACTTGGCTGAGGATAGTAGCAGGATTGGCAATGAGATGGTGAAGGGGCTCAACGATTTTATTTACTTCACGAAGATCTTGAACAAGTTGCCATTCAGGACATCCAGGTTTAGGAATCGGAAAAATGTGTATATTGATGAGAGAATGGCATGGGTCTAGGATGGCTTGCCGTAAGAAAGAGTCAATAACAGGTTGAACGCCAGCTTCAACTTCTGGCTTCAAGGGGTATTGGGGCATAGAGGAGAGAGTGGAATTAGGTTTAACAGCATTGGGATTCTAGCAAGGCCCACTTCTGTTTTAGAGGCTGCCCAGACTTCAGGGTACACTGCATCCTGCAGGTGGTGGTGGGCGTAATGATGAGGGATGTTGCCGTGAATTGAATAAGGCTGAGCGTAAAGCAAGATCAAACACGGAGCAAGCATCTGAATATTATGGGAGGTCTGATCGGCCTGTTCAAAAAGAATCTTAGTGACAAAGTCTAGTTCTTTGGCTTGGTAGTCTGGATTCATGTAAATGGTGATGTGAGGGAAAATGAGAGGGCCTGCCTTCCAAATATGAGGAGAAACCAACATGAGGAGGGCACCACCAGCAGATGAAGTGATCTCACCAATCACCCAAGCACGTTGAGTTGTGCCCAACAAGGGGTCAAAGTTTTGTTCAAGGCTGTGGTCTGTTCCGGAGGGGTCATAAGCTAAAGTGACGTGAGGGTGCGGGACATTATGTAAAGTAGGATTAAAAGAGCAAGGATCCAAATCAAGAGACCACCACTGAGGGGCTTTGGTTTGGTGTTGAAGCATTGAACAAAATGAGGTGGACCCTGAATTAGGATACCCTCGTCATGACATTCAATAGTAATATGTAGAGGACAGAGAAGATCTCCAGCGAGTAGAGGGATACGTAACCTATCAGTAACAGCAAAGTGAAAAGAGAGCGAGGTACAATTTTTCCACACCACTCTGACAGGGACAGTGTATACATAACAATTAGAGGAACCATCAAAACCTTTTGTAGGGCTTCAACATCGTCTGAGATTTGAAAGTTAAAGGCATTTACAAGATTAGCGGGAAGCGATGACACTGTGGCTCCTGTGTTGACCATGAATTCAATATCATGACGATTAAACTTAAGGGTTAGCATAGGTTCATCTTCAGGGCTAGCAGTAAACACGGGAAGATTCAAGGGAGGATGATGATCTACGTCAGGGAATGGGATTATGGTAACTTTGATCATCTAAATTCTCATTATGCTGGACAGGACAGGCAAATGAAAAAAAAGGTATGTGCCTTTGCACATTCATCCTCAGAATAGGAAGTGGGGTTCAAGTGCTTTCGTTTCATAGCGCGTGTTCGCTTTGATCGTACTACGGGTGGGGTTTTAAGGAAGTCCCTGTTGGGGAACCGTAAGAGGTCGGTTAACAGGAGAGAGGGATATAATAAAAGATCTCCCCCTTTGGATCTGATTCAAATTCCTCGCTTGCAGTGCCTCTAATAATGGGTCTTTGGGATGGGCGGGGTATAAAGAATTGTCCTTGTTGTCTGTATGGTCCCGCACGGCTGCAGTTGCAGTCTGATTTTTATTTATCAGTTTCCCTTTTCTCTGGGGCCCTTGAAATTTCAGGTTAGGTTGTGGTTCTCTGCCTTCTTTACTTTTTGCTACTTTATCTCTGGCCAACTCCAATTCTGTTTCTAAATCATGTGCTTCACATTTGCGTTTTCGTTCTGTCCAATGTAATTCAAATCCTTCCTCAGTTAATGGACCGATACTCCTTTTAATACAGTTTTGTCTCCATGATGACTGCATGGATTTTTCTCATTTTTTTCATTACATTTTTCCACACTGATAAGGCTTCTTTCTTTTTACTCCCACAACCTTTCCTTCCATATCACTTGTTCAACTTTCATAAGTAGATTTAGCTCCTGTGTGCCTCCCAGAGGCCAGTCCTTGTTCTGTTGGGCAGCTGCACCCGATATTCCCCTTAATTGTTTCTCATAATTAGGACACATACTCACTATCTCTGTTAAGGGACATTTGCCCTCTATCTTATCTGTGGTCACACCAATATTTATCCTATTTATTGTATACCTTCACAAAATTCTTACCGTTGCCTCTTACCTTCACAAGATCTCTATTTTTAGTGCCTATTGAAACAATTTCATTCAGATTTCCATCAGGGTACATGTAAGTGAAATGGGGGAAACGGCACACAAAAATGCAGACAGAGAGCAACCACGGTATAACCTCACCTTGTGGGTCCATTGGTCTTCAGTCCAACCTTTAGATGAAGCTCCACCTTTCCAGTTTCATTCACATGTATCCCTTGTTGGAACCCTGCTCGCAGTGCCCAATTGTTAAAGTACCTATTCGAGATGGCTCAGGGAATCCCTAATGGACTTGACCTGTAGCGTCTCATAGTTCGTCCCGGAGATCGTACTCTGTGGTAGTCTGGAATATAAAACTCTTACACACAGTTTAGTTTAAATTATTTCCTTTATTTACCAATGGCATCAATGTTACACTATAACATAGATACCCCCAAACCAGGCTTGAATTAAGGTTTTAAAACCAAGAGCAGAGTAGCAGCGCCGGCTCTTACCCCCTAAGAGCTCACTCAAGCTACACCTCTAATTGCTGCAAACAAATGACATGGGGTAAACCCTCCTGCTTAATTTAAAACCGGCAACACAGAAAAGATATATTGTGTGCAGTCATCTGTGAAAACTGGATCGGCCAAGAACTAGTTAAAGTAAAAATTAAAAACTTCATTTCTGAAACTAACTAACAACTATTTACAATTCCTTCCTCTAACCTGTCTTCTACCTTGCCTTCTATAATACTAGTCTGATAAAACTCCCGATTACAATTTACAAAACAAAGGCTTGTGCACCCTATCAGATCGAATGGATCAGTTGGAGCGACAGTTAGAGGCAATGATGAATTTATAAGAGCAAGAATGGCAATTATAAGAAGGGAAAAAAGTTGCAGATAAAGTCACATAGATGGGTTAACTTCAGGAAGGTAAGAGAGGTGGGCAGGTAGTGCAGGAGTTTTCTGTGGCTATCCTCATTTCAAACAAGTATATTGTTTTGGAAAATGTAGGGGTGATGGATTCTCAGGGGAATGTAGCACGAACAGCCAAGTTTCTGGTATCGAGACTGGCTCTAATGCAATGAAGGATAGATTGTGTTCCAAGAGATCGATTGTGTTAGGGGACTCTCTAGTCCGAGGCACAGACAGACATTTCTGGGGCCAGCAGCGAAAAATCAGAATGGTGTGTTGCCTCCCTGGTGCCAGGATCAAATATGTCTCAGAGGGGATGCAGGAGTAATGGAACCAATGACATAGGAAGGGAAAGGGATGACATTCTGAAGGGAGAATACAGAGAGTTAGGCAGGAACTTAAAAAATAGATCCTCGAGAGTAGTAATATCTAGATTATTAGTAGTAATTTCTGGTGCTACAAGCTAGTGAGGGTAGGAATAGGAGGATAGAGCAGATGAATGCATGTCTGAGGAGCTGGTGTATGGGAGAAGGATTCACATTTTTGATTCACTGGAATCTCTTTTGGGGTAGAAGTGACCTGTACCAGAAGGACAGATTGCACCTGAATTGGAAGGGAACTAATATACTGGCAGGGGGATTTGCTAGAGCTGCTCAGGACGATTTAAACGAGTAAGAGGCGGAGGCTGAGACCCAGGGAGATACTGAGGAAAGAGACCAATCTAAGACTGGTACAGTTGAGAAATGAAGCAAATCAAACAGTCAGGGCAGGCAGGGACAAAGGAGAAAACAAGGTAGGACTAATAAATTAAACTGCATTTATTTCATTGCAAGAGGCCCAACAGGGAAGGCAGACAAACTCAGGGCATGGTTAGGAACATGGAACTGGGATATCATAGCAATTACGGAAACATGGCTCAGGGATGGGCAGGACTGGCAGCTTAATGTTCCAGGATACAAATGCTACAGGAAGGACAGAAAGGAAGGCAAGAGAGGAGAGGGAGTGGTGTTTTTGATAAGGGATAGCATTACGGCTGTACTTGGGGAGGATGTTCTCAGAAATACATCCAGGGAAGTTATTTGAATTGAACTGAGAAATAAGAAAGAGACGATCACCTTATTGGGATTATATTATAGACGCCCTAATAATCAGTGGGAAATTGAGAAATAAATTTGTAAGGAGATCTCAGTTATGTGTAAGAATAATATGGTGGTTATGGTAGGGGATTTTAACTTTCCAAACATAGACTGGAACTTCCATAGTATTAAGGGTTTAGATGGAGAGGAATTTGTTAAGTGTGTACGAGAAAATTTTCTGATTCAGTATGTGGATGTACCTATTAGAGAAGGTGCAATACCTGGCCTACTCTTGGGAAATAAGGCAGGGCAGGTGACTGAGGTGTCAGTGGGGGAGCACTTTGGGGCCAGCGACCATAATTCTATTAGTTTTAAAATAATAATGGGAAAGGACAGACCAGATCTAAAAGTTGAAGTTCTAAATTGGAGAAAGGCCAATTTTGACGGTATTAGGCAAGAACTTTTAAAAGCTGATTGGGGGCAGAGGTTCGCAGGTAAAGGGATGGCTGGAAAATGGGAAGCCTTCAGAAATGAGATAACGTGAGTCCAGAGACAGTATATTCCTGTCAGGGTGAAAGGAAAGGCTGGTAGGTGTAGGGAATGCTGGATGACTAAAGAAATTGAGGGTTTGGTTAAGAAAAAGAAGGAATCCCATGTCAGGTATAGACATATCCTTTTCTTCTTCTTCTTCAGGATTTCTGCTTCATGGGTTACGAATCGATAAAGATACCTTTTAAGAGAGCTATTTTCAAGCAGCCTTTTTGCATGCTGGTAACTCCTCTCAACTGTTCAATTTTCTCTGGTCTTGAACCCCCAAAGCATCGGATTATGTCATTGGCGTTTACGATTGCCAATATACTAAATTCAAACTGGATTGGAGTTTGGTATTTTTCGGTGTATAATTTAAACTGATTGGCCTAATTCGAATCTGTTTTGTCATTTCCAGGCAATCAGCTGATCTAGCTTTTGACCAAGTGTTACATTGTTACCTTATTGAGAACACTTGGTGTTTTCATGTAGCTCTACCAGCTTTTAACTCTCTTAAAGGTACAGTGCACCCACATCTTCATAACACTGCCTTTATACAGAATTTGGTATTAAAATCACAAACGTCCTTAATCAAATAAGCAGCAATAAAATGGCAAAAGTTTGCAGAGGAGGAGTAACTTATTGACAGGTCTGTGTATGCTTGACTAATTAAGCTACATGCACATCAAAGTGGGAAACTTTGATCCAGCCAGACCCAAATGGCCGATTGCTTTGGCTAGATTAGCCTCCCTTTTAACAGTACGCCATAACGAGGGCTAGTCTAAACTATGTGGGAAAGGTCATGAGGTAATCTTGCTCAGCTAACATGTCTAGTATCATTGTCCTACAAAATGGCTTTTTCTTTTAAAATCATCTTAGATTCCCAGAAAGCAAATTAAATTCATAACATTCCCGGATCTTGAGTTCCAGGGAACAACACACAAACATTCAATCCATTACAAGCCAGTATTCACTCAAATCATACCACAAAGAGTTAATCTTTCCACCAGCTTCTGTCCTGTCTGTCTCTCTCTCTCTCTGTGTCCCTTGAGACCTTCAGTCAGTGAATGTAATTTTCAGAAGAATGTTTTCTCTCTCTCACTCACACATGAATATCTTCCAACTTCCTTACTATGTCAGTTTTCAACCTTTGTGTTTCCCAGCCTGTAAGGGTAATGAGACGTTCACATTCCAGAACAATCAAGATGAGGGAGCTGAGCTTCATAAATTCACATCTGGTCAGTGTGGTATACATGAAAATGTATCTAGTTTGTTCTATTATGTGCATATTCTACTCAGCTTACTAAATTACAAGTTATTTTCCTATTGAGTATGACATTTGTTATGAATCTTTGATATAACCAGAATTTTTAATTATCCAACATCCCACTGTGAAATATGCGTGCCTCCAGCCCCTGAGGTGAGAAGGAAGTACTGCCACACATTCCACAAGTGAACAAATGTTAACACCTCATTTACACCAATCCATTGACACTAAGAACATCTGTCCCCAATTCTTCTGAATAAATGCACCCCCTCCCTCTTGGTTAAGCGCTTTCCCGCATTTCCTTAGCAGATGTATAACATGTAAGGCTTCAAGCTTTCTCACCTGTGCCACACAGGATATACCCAAGATTGCTGTGACTTTGGCAATGATCATTGTCCACTGGAATGATACCAGATGACTGGAGGATGGAGAAAGGGAATAGGGATAACTATGGGAAATATAGACCAGTCGGTCTTATGTCGGTGGTGGGCAAATTATTGGACAGGCTTCTGAGAGATAGGATTTATGATTATTTGGAAAAGCATAGTTTGATTAAAGAGAGTAGCATGGATTTCTGAGGGGCAGGTCATGCTTCACAAGTCTTATTGAATTCTTAGAGGATGTGACAAAACACATTGATGAAGGTAGAGAAATAGATGTGGTATTGTCATCCCGTTCCCACCCCCTAGAAGCAAAACATTCAGAGACACAGTATAGTGTTACCTCCTTCATCTTTATTCTGGGCCCTGGAGGGAGAGAGAACGACCACCCATGTGCACAGAGACATGAGTTCTCAGTCTTCTCTTGAACAGCAGTCCCTTAATGAATTATATAGTCACTTACAGAGAGGAGCATCCAGATAAGGCAACATACATATTGATTGGGTGACTGTTATAATCAGCGAGTGTCAATAGTAATGATTAAGCCATCTGATGTTACACAATGAATGTTCTTAACTTTAATTGGCTTCACATAATGAATAGTTTTCACCTTGTTAACTGACTTTACATTCTGAATGCTTCTTCATCTTGTTAAATGGCTTTACATAATGAATGCTTTTCCACCTCATCAACCCACTATCCTTGTCTCCAACACCTCATTGTTTACTGCAAGTTCTTATCTCATCCAAACTGAACCCTTGTTTCACAAAACCCAAAACTTACCTCTTTCCCTATCTGCTCATACCTTATACACTTTCTCATTGTATATGAGTTTTAGCAAGGTGTTTGATAAGGTTCCTCATGGTGGTCTCATTCAGAAAGTAAGGAGGCATGCGATACAGGGAAATTTGACTGTCTGGATACAGAATTAGCTGGCCTATAGAAGACAGAGAGTGGTAGTAGATGGATAGTATTCAGCCTGGAGCACAGTAACCAGTGGTGTTCCACAGGGATTGGTTCTGGGATCTCTGCTCTTTGTGATTCTAGTAAATGACTTGGATGAGGAAGTGGAAGGGTGAGTTAGTAAGTTTGCTGACGACACGAAGGTTGGTGGAGTGGTGGATAGTGTCGAGGGCAGTTGTAGGTTGCAGGATGCAGATCTGAGCTAAAAAGTGGCAGATGGAGTTCAACCTGGAAAAGTGTGAAGAGATTCATTTTGGAAGGTGGAATTTGAATGCAGATTCCAGGGTTAAAGGCAGGATTCTTGGCGGTGTGGAGCAATGGAGGGATCTTAGGATCCACGTCCATAGATTCCTCAAGGTTGCCACCCAAGTTGATAGTGTTATTAAGGAGGCATATGGTGTGTTTGCTTTCATTATCGGGGGATTGATTTTAGGAGCCATGAGGTTATGCTGCACCTCTATAGAACCATGGTTAGACCACAGTTGCAATATTGTGTTCAGTTCTGGCCGCCTCATTGCAGGAAGGATGTGGAAATTTAGAGAGTGTGCAGAGGAGATTTACCAGGATGCTGCCTGGACTGTAGGGCATGTCTTATGAAGAAAGGTTGAGGGAGCTAGGGTTTTTCTCATTGGAGCAAAGAAGGATGTGAGGTGACTTGTTAGAGATGTATAAGATGATGAGAGGCATAGATAGAAAGGGTAGCCAGAAACTTTTTCCCAGGGAAGAAATGGCTATCACGATGGGGCATAATTTTAAGGTGATTGGAGGAAGGTTTAGGGGAGATGTCAGAAATAGGTTCTTTACACAGAGAGTGGAAGGAACATGGAATGCACTGTCAGCAATGGTAGTCAAATACTTTAGGGTCATTTAAACGACTCTTGGATAGGCACATGATAAAATGGAGGGTATGTACGTCAGTTTGATCTTAGAGTAGGATAAGGGGTCAGTGCAACATCTGTGTTCAGCAATGGTAGTCAAATACTTTAGGGTCATTTAAGCGACTCTTGGATAGGCACATGATAAAATGGAGGGTATGTAGGTTAGTTTGATCTTAGAGTAGGATAAGGGGTCAGTGCAACATCTGTGTTTTATGTCCTACATTGTAACTGTACCTGCATCCACCACTTCCTCTGGCAATGCATTCCACACATAAAAAAGTTGCCTTTCATGTCCTTTTTAAACCTTTCTTTTCTCACCATAAAAATATGCACCCTAGTTTTGAACTCCCCCACCTGAGGGAAAAGTCCCTTGTCACTCACCTTATGTGTGCCCCTCATAAACATCCGTAAGATCACCCTTCAACCCAACAGTCCAGTGAGAGAAGTCCCACCCTATCCAGTCTATTTGTATAACTCAAACCCTCCATTCCTGGCAACATCCTGGTAAATCTTTTCTGAGCCGCCTTCAGTTAAATAATATCCTTCCAGGGTGACCAGAACTGCACACGATACTGAAGAAGAGGCCTCACCAATGTCCTGGACAACCTCAACATGATGTTCCAACTCCTATGCTCAAAGGTCTGAGCATCAACTCAATGGTTTCACTGACAAACCCACTTGATTAGATTAGATTAGATTAGATTACTTACAGGGTGGAAACAGGCCCTTCGGCCCAACAAGTCCACACCGACCCGTCGAAGCACACCCACCCAGACCTAACACCTAACACTACGGGCAATTTAGCGTGGCCAATTCGCCTAACCTGCACATTTTTTAGGACTGTGGGAGGAAAACGGAGCACCCGGAGGAAACCCACGCAGACACGGGGAGAATGTGCAAACTCCACACAGTCAGTCACCTGAGGCGGGAATTGAACCCAGGTCTCTGGCGCTGTGCCACCGTGCCGCCAGGGGTCCTGGCACTTTGTTATGGGATCCTGGCACTTTGTTATGGGAAACCCTTTGTGAACACTTTCACAGAAAGGTGCTAATGAGGAAGAAATTACACTCTTTATGTTTTACTTGAATAATCAAAAACTGGAAATCACTCTGATACAATGTTTGGAACAGCTACATTTAAATTTGAGGATGTTTTAAGTGGTGTGGAAGATTGCTGTGAATGTACCCATCACAGTGAGTCAGCAGACAGTATATGGTGTGGATTCTCTCAGAATTGAGCTCCCCATGTGTAAAAAAATGGGTGCAGATCGGAATTGAGACTAGTGTAATTGAATTGGAAAAATGGCAGAAAATACATCTTCGGGTTCACTGAGGAAAATACATCTTCGGGTTCTTCAAGGACCGCAATTTCCCCCCCGACGTGATCGACAATGCCCTCCACCGCATCTTTCTCTTCAATAGGACTGAAACACTTACAAACAAAGCTTTTTCATTTAGAAGAAAGTGAATAAAATAGGTGTCAAAAATAATGATGGAGTCAGTGGTGTAGTGTCTAATGATGTACTGTTTAACCAGATTTACTGCACGGAGCTCAGTACTCTGAAATAGACTAAAATAAATGATATTGTGGACTTAGCATGACTAAGAATGAAACTGCATTTCCTCAAAAGAAACAGTGAGGAGAAAGTGAGGTCTGCAGATGCTGGAGATCAGAGCTGAAAATGTGTTGCTGGAAAAGCGCAGCAGGTCAGGCAGCATCCAGGGAACAGGAGAATTGACGTTTCGGGCATAAGCCCTTCTTCAGGAATTCCTGAAGAAGGGCTTATGCCCGAAACGTCGATTCTCCTGTTCCCTGGATGCTGCCTGACCTGCTGCGCTTTTCCAGCAACACATTTTCAGCTCAAAAGAAACAGTTGTCAATTGAGAGTACAATATATTCTTGAATTGAAGAATCTTGTCACTGCAGATAATGTATAAACGTAGAAATTAGCCCCTGAGACTTTATTGGAGGAGGCCTAAAGAACAGACCACGTTCCTGAGCAAAGCTGTGGAAAGAGACCAGCAATGAGGTCATATCCAAAGGAATTAGAGAAAGAGATTGTTGCTAATTATAAGGGAGTTATTTTCCCAAATTGGATTTAAGATCAGAAAATATAGGAGCAGTACTGAATATTCAGCTCATCAAACCTGTTCCCCCGTCCAATTCAATCTTGGGTTTAACTCCACTTTCCCAGTCTTTCCCTACTTCTATCAAATTCCTGAGACACCAACGATCTATCTCAGTTTTTTATATGTGCTGACTAATGGCATATCTACAAGCCCCTGCAGTTGACAATTCTAAAGATTTCTGCAGGGTCCAGGCCACAACAACCAAGTCCACAATCTTAATCAAAAGTTCCAATGCTATCACTGCCATGGTTGGCACTTCAGCCTGAGGTCCTGGTCAAACATGATTCATGGCCCAACATCAGGTTGCCGTAAGGATGGACCTGACACTGGTTCAGGACTCTGCAATGTTCACATGGTAGATATGGAAACAAAAGCTGATGGTTTTGAGCAGAGAGATCGAGAGTGGTCCTCACGCAGAGAACAAGACAGGAAAGGCAAGAAATAAGCTGAAGGTATATTCCCAGCACCCACACTAGAAATAAACATTGACAATTCACAACTTACTTTCCATCATGCTGCAGCCATTTCTGCTATCTCAGAAGGAAAGTTCACGAAGTTTCTAAGTGACATTCTGTTATGTGAAAGTGATGACTTCTTCTATTAGTGGTATTCCGATATTAGGCCAAGTTAGTATCAGATTACTTTTGCAATGTTTCTTCATGTTTTCTGAAGAATGATCATTAGAGAGTTAAGCAAACAGGACCTGGCTACAGAGCTGCTTTGAAGCCTCCCTGTATGCACTGTGCAGTCCATTCAAGCTTAGCTTAATGAATAGACTACCATTAATGACAGGGAGGAGGGTGTGACACATCATTGACAATGTGGATAACTTGTCCCTCCAGCTGGTACATGTGTGGAACCAAACACATACATGACATAAGACATAAGAAGGGCCATGTGGGCCTTTGAGCCTGCTCCTCCATTCAATAGGATCATGGCTGATCTTTTCGTGGACTCAGCTCCACTTACTTGCCCTCTCATTGTATCCCTTAATTCCTTTATTATTCAAACAAAATCCATCTGAGCTTTAAAATTATTTACTGAAGTAGCATCAACTACTTCACTGGGCAAGGAATTCCAGAGATTCACAACCCTCTGGATGAATGGGTTCCTTCTCAATTCAGTCCTAAATCTGCTCCCCCTAATATTGAGGCTATGTCCTCTCATCCCAGTTTCACCAGCCAGTGGAAATATCCTCTCTACTTCTACTTTACCTATTTCCTTCAAAATTTTATACGTTTCTGTAAGATCCCCCCCTTATTCTTCTAAATTCGAAGAATATAATCCCAGTCTACTCAATCTCTCCTCATAAGCCAACCACCTCAACTCCAGAATCAATCTAGTGAACCTCCTCTGCACCCGCTCCAGTGCCAGTACACCCTTTCTCAAATAAGGAGACCAAATGGCACACAATACTCCAGGTGTGGCCTCACCAGCACTCTGTATAGCTCCAACATAATCTCCCTGCTTTTAATCTCAATCCCTTTAGCAATGAAGGACAAAATTCCATTTGCCTTCCTAATTACTTGTTGTACCTAGAGACCAACTTTATATGATTCATGCGCATCGACACCCAGGTCTCTCTGCACAGCAGGATACTGCAACTTTTTACCATTCAAGTAATTGTCCTTCTCATTGTTACTCCTATCAGAATGGATGGCTTCACATTTATTAACATTGTAGTCCATCTGCCAGACCTTTGCCCAAACTTAAAGTATTTATGTTCTTTTGCAAAGTTTCATAGTCCTCTGCACACTTTGCTCTGCCACTCATCTTAGTGTCATCTGCAAACTTTGACATGCTACACGTGGTCCCCAACTCCAAATCATCTACATAAACTGTAAATAATTGCTGTCCCAACACCGATCCCGAAGGCACACCATAGTCACTGATTGCCAACCAGAATAACACTCATTTATCCCTACTCTTTGCTTCCTATTAGTCAACCAATCTTGTATCTATGCTAATACTTTACCCATAATTCCATGCATCTTTATCTTTAGCAGCAGCCTCTTGTGTGGCAGCTTGTCGAAGGCCTTTTGGAAATCTAGTTACACCTCATCTACTGGATCCCTGTTGTCTACCATGCTCGTAATATCTTCATAAAATTCCAAAAGGTTAAGCATGACCTGCCCTTCATGAACCCATGCTGTGTCTGCCCAATGGGTCAATTTCTATCTAGCTGCCTTACTATTTCTTCCTTGATAATAAACTTAGGCATCTTCCCCACTACAGACGTTAAGTTAACTGATCTATAATTCCCCATCTCTTGTCTACCACCCTTTTTTAAACAGTGGCATCACATTTGCTGTTTTCCAATCTGCTGGAACTGTCTCAGAATCCAGTGAATTTTAGAAAATTACCACAAATGCACTTGCTGTTTCTCCCACCATCTCCTTTAGTACCCTGGGATGTATTCCATCAGGGCCAGGAGTCTGTCTACCTTTAGCTCCATTAGCATGCCCAACACTACCTCTTCCACGATAAAGATTTTTTCAGGTCCTCACCTACCTTCGTCACCTTATTGATGAGGGGGAACTCTGCACATCAGATCCTAGTATCCCATGGATCATCCTGCCTCATGTGCTCGAAGACTGCCATAGTGTTAAGGGCTTAGATGGAGAGGAATTTGTTAAGTGTGTACAGGAAAATGTTCTGATTCAGTATGTGGATGTACCTACTCGAAAAGGTGCAAAGCTTGACCTACTCTTGGGAAATAAGGTAGGGCAGGTGACTGAGGTGTCAGTGGGGGAGCACTCTGTGGCCAGAGACCATAATTTTATTAGTTTTAAAACAGTGATGGAAAAGGATAAACCAGACCTAAAAGTTGAAGTTCTAAATTGGAGGAAGGCTAATTTTGATGGTATTAGCAGGAACTTTCAAAAGTTGATTGGGAGCAGATGTTCGCAGGTAAAGGGATGGCTAGAAAATAGGAAGCCTTCAGAAATGAGATAACGAGAGTCCAGAGTCTGTATATTCCTGTTAGGGTGAAAGGAAACACTGGTAAGGTGTTGGGAATGCTTGATGAGGTTTTGGTTAAGAAAAAGAAGGAAGCAACTGTCAGGTATAGACAGCAGAGGTCGAGTTAATCATTAGAAGAGTATAAAGGCAGTAGGAATTTACTTAAGAGGAAAATCAGGAGGGCAAAAAGGGGACATGATGTAGCTTTGGCAAATAGGGTTAAGGAGAATCCAAAGAGATTCTATAAATACATTAAAGAAAAAAGGGTAACTTGGGAGAGAATAGGACCCCTCAAAGATCAGCAAGACAGCCTATGTGTGGAATTGCAGGAGATGGAGGAGATACTAAATGAGTATTTTCCATCAGTGTTTAATGTGGAGAGGGACATGCAGGATATAGAATGGGGGGAAATAGATGGTGACATCTTGAAAAATGCTCATATTACAGAGGAGGAAGTGCTGGATGACTTAAAACGCATAAAGTTAGATAAATTCCCAGGACCTAAACAGGTGTACCTGAGAACTCTGTGGGAAGCTAGGAAAGTGATTGCTGGGCCCCTTGCTGAGATATTTGTATCATCAATAATCACAGATGAGGTGCCGGAAGACTGGAGGTTGGCAAACGTGGTGCCACTGTTTAAGAAAGGTGATAAAAAATGCAGGGGACTATAGACCGGTGAGCCTGACATCAGTGGTGGGCAAGCTGTTGGAGTGAATCCTGAGAGTCAGGGTTTAAATATATTTGGAAAGGCAAGGACTGATTAAGAATAGTCAACATGGCTTTGAACATGGTAAATCATGTCTCGCAAACTTGATTGAGTTTTTTGAAAAAGTAATAAAGAGGATTGATGAGGGCAGAGCGGTGGACATAATCTGTATGGACTTTAGTAAGGCGTTCAAAAAGGTTCCGCATGGTAGACTGGTTAGCAAGGTTAGAACTCATGGAATACAGGGAGAACAAGCCATTTAGATACAGAACTGGTTCGAAAGTAGAAGACAGAGGGTGATGGTGGAGGGTTACTTTTCAGACTGGAGGCTTGTGACCAGTGGTATGCCACAAGGTTGGGTGCTCGGTCCACTGCTATTCATCATTTACATCAGTAATTTGGATGTGAACATGGGAGATATAGTAAGTAGGTTTGCAGATGTCACCAAAATTGGAGGTGTAGTGGACAGCAAAGAAGATTACCTCAGAGTACAATGGGAACTTGATCAGATGGGCCCACAGGCTAGGAGTGGCAGATGGAGTTTAATTCAGATAAATGTGAGGTGCTGCATTTTGCAAAGACAAACCACACCAGGACTGAGACACTTAATGGTACGGTCCTAGGGAGTGTTGCTGAACAAAGAGACCTTGGAGTTCAGGTTCATAGCTTCTTGAAAGTGGAGTCGCAGGTAGATAGGATAGTGAAAAAGGTGTTTGGTATGCTTTCCTTTATTGGTCAGAATATTGAGTACAGGAGTTGGAAGGTCATGCTGCGGCTGTACAGGACATTGGTTAGGCCACTGTTGGAATATTGCGTGCAATTCTGGTCTCCTTCCTATCGGACAGATATTGTGAAACTTGAAAAGGTTCAGAAAAGATTTACAAGGATGTTACCAGGGTTGGAGGATTTGAACTATGGGGAGAAGCTGACTAGACTATGGCTGTTTTCACTGGAGTATCGGAGGCTGAGGCTTGACCTTATAGAGGTTTACAAAATCATGAGTGACGTGGATAGGGTAAATAGACAAGGTCATTTCCCTGGGGTGGGGGAGTCCAGAACTAGAGGGCATAGGTTTAGGGCGAGAGGGGAAAAATTTAAAAAAGATCTTAAAGGCATCTGGATAGGTATATGAATAAGAAAGGTTTAGAGGATTTGGGCCAAGTGCTGGCAAATGGGACTAGATTAGGCTAGGATATCTGGTCAGCATGGATAAGTTGGACTGAAGGATCTGTTTCTGTGCTGTACATCTCTCTGACTCTATGATTTGTGGATCAAGAATTAGCTGGATTGTCACATGAAGGTACACTTATGGCGGGTAATGACCCCGGGTAGACATCATCCTCAAATCAAGGGACACCTGACAATGACGTGTTACAGTGGGTTTTTATAATCCATCATTATAATATTATAATATATAACTCATTATTCCAATGGTAGGTGAAATATTTGGAGTTAGGCCACAGATCAGCCAGCATCTCATTGAATGAGAGCAGCAGGGTAACTAGAGAGAGGATAGGACCTCTTAAAGGTCAAGGAGGTTGTCATTGTGGTAAAAGCAGGAGATGGGAGAGATACCAAATGAATATTTCCTGTCAGCTTTTACTGTCGAGAAAAAAATTGGAGTCGAGAGGATGCAGCAAAATAAACTTTGATGTTTTCAAAATAGTTCACATTACAGAAGAGGAAGTTGGGACGGTCTGAGAGAATATAAAGATGGATAAATCCCTGGGACCTGATCAAATGTATCCCAGAATGCTGTGGGACGTACAGAAGGAAATTACGAGATCCCTTGCAGAAATATTTGCATCAACTATAACTACGGGTGAGGTGTCTGATGAATGGTGGGTGGCTAATGTACCTTTGTTTAAGAAAGGTTATAAGGAGAAACTAGGGAACTATAAACCTGCGAGTCTGATTTTGGTTGTGGGTAAATTGTTGGAGGTAATTATAAAAGATAGGATTTATGGACATTTAAGGAGGCACAAATTGATTAGATATAGTTAGCATGGTCTTGTGCAAGGAAGATCATGTCTCATAAACTTGACTGAGTTTTTTGAGCAAGTTACCAAAAAGGTTGATGTGGGCAGATTTTAGTAAAACCTTTAACAACATTCCACATGGTAGATTAATTAGTAAAGTTAGATCACATGGGATTCAGAGTAAGTTTGCTAATTGGGTACATAATTGGTTTAACAGCAGGAGACAGAGAGTAATGGTGGAGAGTTGCTTTTCAGAATGGAGGCCTGTGACCAGCAGTGTTCCATGGGGATCAGTTCTGGGTCCTCTTTTGCTTGTCATTTATTTAAATGATTTCGATGAGAATATAGAAGACATGATTAGTAAGTTTGTGGATGACACCAAAACTGGTGGCATGATAGACAGTGAAGACGATTTTCTAAGATTACAAAGGGATCTTGATCAAATAGGTCAATGGGCTGAAAAATGGAAGATGAAGTTCAATCTGGATAAGTTCAATCTGGATAGAGGTATTGCATTTTGGTACAACAAACAAGGGTGGGGCTTATACAATTAATGGTAGGGCCTTGGGTAGTGATGTAGGACAAGGGGTGCAGGTACATAATTCTTCAAAGTTTGCATCACATTTCGACAGAATGGTAAAGAGGCATTTGGCAGACTTGCCTTCATTGCTCAGTCCTTTGAGTACAGGAGTTGGGCATTATGTTGAAGTTGTACCAGACATTGGTGAGACCTCATCTGGAATACTGGGTCCAGTTCTAGTCACCCAGTTTTAGGAAGGATATTATGAAGCTGGAGAGGGTTCAAAAGAGATTTACTGGGATGTTGCCAGGTACGGGAAGATTTGAGTTTTAAAGAAATTCTGGATAGCCTGGGACATTTTTCACTGAAGCGTAGGACGTTGAGAGGTGACCTGATAGAAGTTTATAAAATCATGAGAGGCATAGATAGCATTGACGGTAGTTGTCTTTTTCCAAGGATGGGCAATTTCAAGACAAGGGGGCATGTTTTTAGGGTGAGAGGAGAGAGATTTTAAAAAGACATAAAAGGCAATTTGTTTACATGGAGGGTGGTTCGAGTGTGAAATGAACTTCCTGAGGAAGCGGTGGATGTGGTTACAACTACAACATTCAAAAGACATTTAGATGGATACATGAATAGGAAAGGTTTGGAGGGATATGGGCCAGGAGCAGGCAGGTGGGACTAATTTAGTTTGGGATTATATTCAGCGTGGACTGGTTGGACCGAAGCATCTGTTTCTGAGCTGTATCACTCCAAGACACTCTAGCTGTATGACTATATGACCCTGTGACTCTGAGTCTATGACTGTGACTGTGTGACACTATGACTTTATGAATCTATGACTCTGTGATTGTGTGACTCTGTGATTGTGTGACTGTGTGTCTCTATGATTCTGTGACACTGTATGACTATCGCTTTATGACTATGACTCCGTGACTCTGTGACTGTATGACTGTGAATGGTGAACAGGCTCAAGGGACTGAATGGCCTATTTCTGATCCAATGAGTGGGCTACTGTGATCCACCCAATTACTCGTTATTAGTTGAAAGGAACAGAGTCTCTTGGATGGAAGAAACTATCCTTCAAATTACAGTTAAACTGGTCTGAGATATTTATGTCAAAAAGTGCAGTGCTGGAAAAACACAGCTGGACAGGCAGCATCCAAGGAGCAGGATAGTCAATGTATTGAGCATGAGCTCTTCATCAGGAAGAATCAGAGGTATTTATGGATGGGGATGGAGCTGGTAAGCAATTTCTGAGATTGAGAAAGGGCTAAGAGACACAAAAAGTTGTCCCTGAGCAGGGAACACTAACCATCACCAGAGTGGAAGTCAAAATCAAGGATGACGCACAGTTAATATTTTGCAAGGCAAAGCCAGTGCTGTATCCATAAAAGGGTAAACAGTGGAGAAATTAGAAAGAACAGGGGTCATTAGGAAGGTGAAGAACAGTGAATGGACTACATTCATTGTGATCATTCACAAGGCAGACTGCTCCATTTATATTTATGCAGCTTATAAAGAAACAGTAAATAATATAATTGAGAATAATACTTTCCCACTGGTGAATATTTGTTTACTAATTAGTATATAGAAAGTTATTCTGCAAACTAGATACAGTTATAGAGTCATACAGCATGGAAACAGATCATTTGGTTCAATTCGTCCATGCCAACCATGTTGTCAAACTAAACTAGTCCCATTTGCCTGCATTTGGCTTATATCTCTCCAAACCTTTTCTATTTATGCACATGTCTAAATGTCTTAAACATTGTAACAGTACGCACATCCACCACTTCCGCTGGATGTTCATTCCACACACAAACTGCTATCTGTGTAAAGAAGTTGTCCTCGTGTCTCTCTTAAAAATTTCTCCTCTCAACTTAAAAATATACCACCCAATTTTGAATCCCCCCACCCTCAGGAACAGACCTTTGCTATTCACCTTATCTTTGGCCCTCATGATCTTATGAACCTCCATAAGGTCACCCTTCAATCTCCTCTGGTCCAGTTCAAAAAGTCTCTGCTTTTTCAGTCTATCTTTATAACACCAATCCCCTATTGTTGGCAGCATCCTTGTAAATCCTTTCTGGACCCTCTCCAATTTAATAATTTCCTCCCTATAGCAGGGCAACCATAACTGCACACAGTACTCCAGAAGAGGCCTCAAATGTCAAATGCAGAATATTAGAACATTAAAACTGAGCAGGAGAAGGCCATTCAACCCTTCTAGCCTATTCTACCATTCAGTAAACGTGACCTTAACTCCACTTACCGGTCTGTCACCCACTCCCCAGAATCCTTTATCAATCAAAAATCTCTCTAACCCAGCCTTGAACATATTCAATGACCTGTTTGGGGTAGACACCCCGGAGATTAATGACCTTCTAGAAGAAAAAATTGCTCTTTGTGTGCACCTTAAATGGGAGACTTCTTATCCTTAACCTGGGCTCCCTAAATCCAGATGGAAGGACGAGGGAGAGGGTTTGTGGTGCCAGCCAGACTTGAGCTAGCTGTACTTTGAAGAGAATTGGTGGAGACAACAGAGGCTGCTGACCTCTGATGCAGGTTGGTTAAAATAGACTTCTTGGTTCTTTAGTTCTTCGGTCCAGTTGTATTAAAAGATTGTTCAGTCTATTCACCCACCCCCTCATGCCTTCACTCACTCTCCATGACCCTTTTACCCCCCTTGCCAACTCTTGGCCCTCACCCACTCACATGGACTCTTCCATGCCAACTCAGTGTCAACTCATGTCAACACACACCAACACCAACCCCTAATAGCCTTTTGTACTCTCCGTACCAATTCATGAATCTTCCTTGTTCATTCACCCAGCATACACAATCTACATACACAATGACAAGTGTGCAACTGCAAACAAAAAAAGAACCCATTCACAAATCTCCTTATTAATAAAAAGAACCATGGATCAGTGTAAGAACTCCTTCAGTGAAATGGGACCATCTCCTATATATGCTTAGCTGAAAGCATAGACTTCTAGAATGATTTTCTCAGCAGAGGGTGATGTTTTGACAGCTAGAGTTGGCATAAATCTGGCAGATGGAGTATAATATCGGAAATTATCATTTACTTTGCCCAGAGGAGGAATAAAAGACAGTATCACTTAAACAAAGTATAATTATGGAATTCTGAAGTGCAGAGGGATCTAGGTGTTCTAGTGCATGAGTCACAAAAGGTTAATAGGTATGTACAGCATGTAATTGGGATGGGTAATAGGATGTTAACCTTTATTACAAGAGGAATTGAACATAAACGTGAAGGTGTTAAACTTCACTTACACAAAGTATCGGTAATGTTTTGTCTTGAACACTGTGGATTTCAGGATTGTGACACTTGGGGTTTTTCATGTGTTGGAAGTTAATAATTAACTGGTAAATATTTCTGTAGTCTTGATGATTTCCATCAAAACGATCTTGACAAAGCGAATACGGAAAAGAATTTTAGCCTTGTGAGTGAATCCCAAATATGGGCACACAGTTTTAAAATGATAGGTTCTCCTTTTGGATAAAGATAAAGAGAAATGTTTTGTTTCAGGGCCTTGAGAGGCTTTGCAGCCCTCTGTTTCAGAAGGTGAAGTCTGAATACCTTTAAGGCAGAGGGAATAGATTCTTGTTAGGTGAGGGAATCAAAGGTTATTGAGGGTAGATGTGAATGTGGAATTTGGATCACAAACAGATCAGCTATGACCTTATCGAACGGAAGATTAGACTCAAAGGGTCAAATGACCTACTTCTGCTCAAAACTTCCTTCATAATTTAATTGGGTAATGGACAAAATTAAGGGATTGAGGTTTTGGTATTAAATTCTCCGAACTTCTTAGGCTTTCTTGATCTTCAACTCTTTTACAAATAATAGCATATAATGAATATTTGTTAATACCAACCCCACTAGAATTGCATTCACTTTGCTACACCTCCCTGGGAAATCAAACCCATATCGCAAAAGTCAAACATTTCAAGATAATAACACCTTGAATATCTTTTAACCTCAGCTTCAGTGTGAGCTGTCTATGCTATCCTACTCAACTTTTGAGCCTCAATTAATGAAAACGTGCCAAATACCTCTTTTGAATTTAACTATTTCCTGCAAGAAGGTTTCAGCCAATCCACTCTCTTCTCATGGTATTACTCATACCTCTAGCCATTGCTCTAGTCATTATACACACAATGGCAAACGACCCGAAACCTGCAACTGTTCCATCCATTCAGCCTGAACTAGACTTTCTGTGATTATTGGTGAATCTATAACTCTCACTCCTGCTAAATTGTTCACCTGGTTTCCCTGTGACAGGATTAAGGATGTCTCAGAGAGGGTGCAGAATGTTTTCACGGGGGAGAGGGGCCAGCAGGAGATCATTGTCCACATTGGAACCAACGACATAGGAAGGGAAAAGGTTGAGATTCTGAAGGGAGATTACAGAGAATTAGGCAGAAATGTAAAAAGGAGGTCCTCAAGGGTAGTAATATCTGGATTACTCCTAGTCCTATGAGCTACTGAGGGCAGGAATAGGAAGATAGAGCAGATCAATGCATGGCTGAGGAACTGGTGTATGGGAGAAGGATTCACATTGTTGGATCATTGGAATCTCTTTTGGGGTAGAAGTGACCTGTACAAGAAGGACGGATTGCACCTAATGGCATTTTTGATAAGGGATAGCATTACAGCTGTGCTGAGGGAAGATATTCCTGGAAATATATCCAGGGAAGTTATTTGTGTGGAACTGAGAAATAAGAAAGGGATGATCACCTTATTGGGATTGTATTAAAGACCACCCAATAGTCAGAGGGAAATTGAGAAACAAACTTGGAAGGAGATCTCAGCTACCTGTAAGAATAAATGGTAGGGGATTTTAACTTTCCAAACATCGACTGGGACTACCGTAGTGTTAAAGGTTTAGATGGAGAGGAATTTGTTAAGTGTGTACAAGACAATTTTCTGATTCAGTATGTGGATGTACCTACTAGAGAAGGTGCAATACCTGGCCTACTCTTGGGAAATAAGGCAGGGCAAGTGACTGAGGTTTCAGTGGGGGAGCACTTTGGGGCCAGCGACCATAACTCTATTCATTTTAAAATAGTGATGGAAAAGGATAGACCAGATCTAAAAGTTGGAAGTTCTAAATTGGAGAAAGGCCAATTTTGACAGTATAAGGCAAAAACTTTCGAAAGCTGATTGGAGGCAGATGTTCGCAGGTAAAGGGATGGCTTGAAAATGGGAAGCCCTCAGAAATGAGATAACGAGAATCCAGAGAAAGTATATTCCTGTCAGAGTGAAAGGAAAGGCTGGTAGTTATAGGGAATGCTGGATGACTAAAGAAATTGAGGGTTTGGTTAAGAAAAAGAAGATATGTCAGGTAGAGACAGGATAGATTGAGTGCATCCTTAGAAGAGTATAAAGGAAGTAGGAGTATACTTAAGAGGGAAATCAGGAGGACAGAACGGGGACATGAGATAGCTTTGGCAAATAGATTTAAAAGAAAATCCAAAGGGTTTTTACAAATATATTAAGGACAAAAGGGTAACTAGGGAGAGAATAGGGCCCCTCAAAGATTAGCAAGGTGGCCTTTGTGTGGAGCCACAGAAAATGGGGGAGATACTAAATGAATATTTTGCATCAGTATTTACTGTGGAAAAGGATATGGAAGATATAGACTGTAGGGAAATAGATGGTGACATCTTGCAAAATGTCCAGATTACAGAGGAAGTGGTGATGTCTTTAAATGGATGTCCTATAGGTGGATAGGTCCTCAGGACCTGATCAGGTGTACCCGAGAACTCCGTGG
>NC_057735.1:47040949-47055894 GCF_004010195.1 Chiloscyllium plagiosum
TGCAGGTTCATAGCTCCTTGAAAGTGGAGTCGCAGGTAGATAGGATAGTGAAGAAGGCGTTTGGTAAACTTTCCTTTATTGGTCAGAATACTGAGTACAAGAGTTGGGAGGTCATGTTGCGACTGTACAGGACATTGGTTAGGCCAGTGTTGGAATATTGCATGCAATTCTGGTCTTCCTATCGGAAAGATGTTGTGAAACTTGAAAGGGTTCGGAAAAGATTTACAAGGATGTTGCCAGGGTTGGAGGATCTGAGCTACAGGGAGAGGCTGAACAAGCTGGGGCTGTTTTCCCTGGAGCGTCAGAGGCTGAGGGGTGACCTTATCGAGGTTTACAAAACTATGAGGGGCATGGATAGGATAAATAGACAAAGTATTTTCCCTGGGATCGGGGAGTCCAGAACTAGAGGGCATAGGTTTAAGGTGAGAGGGGAAAGATATAAAAGAGACCTAAGGGGTAACTTTTTCTCACAGAGGGTGGTACGTGTATGGAATGAGCTGGCAGAGGATGTGGTGGAGGCTGGTCCAGTGCAACATTTAAGAGGCATCTGGATAGGTATATGAATAGGAAGGGTTTGGAGGGATATGGGCTGGGTGCTGGCAGGTGAGACTAGATTGGGTTGGGATATCTGGTCAACATGGACGGGTTGGACCGAAGGGTCTGTTTTCATGCTGTACATTTCTATGACTTTATGACTCTAAAAAGTAAATCAACTCCATTCACAGGTAATTCCTTAACTATCCTGACTACCATTAGTACTGACAACAAGTCAGCTCCAATTGGACTTTGTTCAATGGAGCCAGGATATATTTTGCACCCATCCCGTGAGCTGATGCACATGGACATAATAAGGCAACAATGAACAATAACACCCAAGGAAGCACCAAGGCTGGCTGAGCTTGCACACTGATCCCAGAAGATCTCAGGATAAGTAGATAAAGTGGTTAAGAAGACAAATGATATTCTTACCTTTATTAACAAAGGGATAAAATTTAACAGCTGGGAGGCTATGTTGGAATTGTATGAAATATTGGTTAGGCCACAGCTGGGGTATTGTGTGCAGTTCTGGAATCCACATTATTGGAGTTATATTATTGCACTGGAGAAGGTGCAGAGATTTACCAGTTGCAGGGGCTGAAGAGTTTCAGTTATGAAGAGAGGTTGGACATACTGCATTGTTTTCCTTAGAGCAGAGGAAATTGAGGGGACATGATTGAGATGTATACAATTAAGAGGGCCAAAGTTGGGTAGATAGGAAGAAACCTTTCCCCTTGATTGAAGGATATTTGATAGAGGATGGGGTGGGGGGGGGGGACGTAAATTTAAGGTAAAGTACAGGAAGTTTAGAGAGGATGTGAGAAAAAACATTTTCACCCAGAGGGTGGAAGGAATCTGGAACTCACTGTCAGCAAGGGTAACAGAGGTAGAAACACTCATAACATTTAAGAAATATTTAGATGTGCAGTTATGATGCCAAGACATACAAGGCTGTGGGCCAAGTGCTGGAAAATGGGATTAAGATAGTCAGGTAGTTGTTTTTGACTAGATTGAACATATTGGGCCAAAGGGCTTTTTCTGTGCTGCAGATATCTCAGATTCTATGAGTCTAAGAATCATAGAGTGGAGAGAGAAAATTGGCTGTAGAGGGGAGAACCGCAGTGAGATGGGCAAAGGAGACAGGGGAGGGTGGGAGCTGCACACATAGGCTGGGGAACAGAATGGGGTAAGTAGGTATGCTGGGGAGAGAGAATGGGCAAGTGAATTGAATAAGAGACAGTGTTCATCTTATATTTTAAAGTGTATTCACTAAAAGAGAATTCCAGAAATCTGTGAATGACTGTACCATCTAGAGGATTATTGGGGAACTGCAAGTGATTAACCCTTGAAACAAGATCAAAACATTGTTTTCTTCATTACTGGAACATGAACATTACTAGCAAAAACAACATTTATTGCCTATCTCTAGTTGCCCTTGAGAACAATAGGGCCCTGGGAAGCACTAAGTGACCTGGGTGTGCATGTACACCAGCTCCTTAAGGTATCAGGAAAGTGGATAAAGTGATTAAGAAGGAATATAGTTTACTTGCCTTCATTAGACATGTTTAAGAGCAGTGAGATAATGCTGGAACAAAAACAGAAATTGCTGGAAAGGCTCAGCACGTCTGACAGCATCAATTCTGAAGCAGGATCCCTGGGCCCAGAATGTTAACTTTGATTTCTCTCCACAGACGCTACCAGATCTGGTGCGATTTTTAACAATATCTGCTTCTGTTTCTGATTTACAACATCTGCAGTTCTTTTGTTTTTTTATGAAGATATGCTGGAATTGTATAAAATGTTGTTTAGGCCACAGTGAGAGTATTGTGTGCAGTTCTGGAATCCATATTTTAGGAGGGATGTGGTAGCACTGGAGAGGGGTCTGAGGAGATTTAGCAGGAAGCTGTCTGGACTGGAGAGTTTGACTTATGAAGAGAGATGAGACAGACTGGGGTTGTTTCCTGTGGAACAGAAGATATTGAGAGGGAACATGAATGAAATGTATAAAATTATGAGGGGCATAGATAGGGAAGACAAGAAGAATCACTTCACATTGGTGGAGAGATCAATGACTGGGGAAGGAGTGTAGATTGAAGGTAAGGGGCCAGAAGTTTAGACAGGATGTGATGAAAATATTTTCACCCAGAGGATCATGGGAATCTGGAACTCACTGCCTGATGGTAGAATCTGAAACCCTCATCACATTTCAGAGGTATTAGATGTGCACTTGTGTTGCCTAGGCATTCAAGACTATGGGCCAGGAGCTGAAAACTGGGATTAGAATTGTCAGGTGGCTGTTTTAGAATAGCGAGAATGGGATGGGCCGAAGGACCTTTATCTGTGCTGTAAATAAAGTGGTGTTGAGCAGTCTCCTTGAACTGTTGCAGTTCATTAATGTAGGTACATGCACCCAAGGGCACTGGATAGGGTGGACAGAAGGGGATGTTTCTTCTTGTGGGAAATATTAAACTATTACAAACAGCTTAAAAGTAAGATGTGTTGCTTACAAAATGGAGATTAAAAGACCGCTTTGTGTAATTTTCTCATCCAGAAGGTCCTATGGGCTTGGCCTTTAAATTTTGGTCTTTAATTTAGAATTTCAGGTCACGCTATCAAGTAAGAAGATCTTCCACTTAACCTCTGGAATGGGCCATAGCCAATTGGCTCCACTAGCTCCTCACCTAAATACAGCCTTGATTAAAATATGGACAAAAGAGCTGAACTCCGGAGATGAGAGTGACTGCCTTTGATATCAAGGTCAAGTGTAGCATCAAGGAACTCAAATAAAAATAGTGCTCAAAACTGGGCTCTATGGGCTTCAGGCAGAAAGCTGCCCACTGAGTGTAGTCATACCTGGCACAAAGGCAGATGGTTGTGCTTTCCAGAGATCTGTCTGGGAATAGGTAATAAACGTTGGCCCAGCTACTGACACCAATATCCCATGAATGAATAAAATAAGGTAGTTTAGGCTATATTTTCTGAGAAGGGGAAAGGTAGGACAAAGAGATTCAGAGTTTGGGTTGGATGAGGAAAGGGCGAGAGATAAAGATGCAGCAGAGAAAGTGGGCTATAACAATCATCAGGTGGATAATGTAATTGAGAATTGGTCAGAAGAACAAAGCAGATAATATAAAGGTGATAAGAATATTATAGTAAAAGGAGAGAGCTCTGGTGGCATAGTGGTAACAACCCTATCTCTGGTCCAGAAGGTCCAGGTTGAAGTCACACCTGTCACAGCCATGTATCATAACTTGTTTGAACATGATGATTAAAAATATCTGTAATCATAAGAGAAGGATTTGGCACTATGAAGATTTATGCATGGAGATGGGGGTATAGCTGAGGAACAAAATGAAAACTTAGCATTTGTCTTTCCTAAAGAAAATGACACTATCCACATCATGGTGAAATGGAAAATGGCTCAAAGGATTTAAAATTTATAAGAAGGTCTTAGATATGCTCTCTGTACTTAAAGTTGATAATTCAAACAGGGTTAGATGTAATAAATCCAGGGATACTGAGGAAGTGAGAGTGGAAATAGTGAAAACACTCAATCATTGTTTTCCAGACTTCGTCAGACTCAATGTTGATACCAGATGCTAGAGATTTATAAATGTTATGCCCTTGTTCAAAACAAAAGTATGAATATTTGCCCACCAGCTGCACACCAGTTAGTTTAACCTCAGAGGTGGGAAAGATTTTAGAAATGATAATTAGGACAAAAATAATCAGGACAAAATTTGGGAAAATACAGCTTAAGGAAAGACAGCATGGAACTAGTCATATTTAATTAGCTTGCTTTTGTTTTATGATGAGGAAGCAGAAAAGGTTAATCAGGGTAATGCTGTTGATGTGTGTGCATAGATTGCCAAAAGGTATTTCATATGGTGCCATTGCAAAGGACTTGATTATCATGTTAGAGCTCATGTGAAGAAAGGACAGTAATAACATGGTTATGAAGTTGGCTAGTTGACAGGAGTCAAAAACCAGTGGTGCACTGTTTTAGACAAGAATAAAGTTTGCAGTTGTGTTCTTCAGGGTTAAAACCCTGCTCTTTTGTATGAAGATTAATGGCCTAGACCCTGCATCAGAAATCGGGTTCCCTTTAAAGATGAATGTTTCCACTATTCCTTGCGTAGTTATGAGATCTCATGTAATGCTGTTACAGTTTCTAATCAACAAGGACAAAAGTATGATAAAGGTCACAAAGATTATGAAGCTGCTATGTTCCATTGAACTGATATGAAGAAACAATCTTGTGTTATGTGTACCCTATTATTGATACAGTGTTTAGGAAAATAAAAGTTTTGTTCCCAAGAAAGTAATGAAAGTTAACCGACTGATGAAACTGGGAAACTAAGCCATGGTTGTCCTGACATAATAAAGAATTATCCTGTGCTGATTGGCTAAAAAGGATTTGGGAATTATCAGTCCCAAAAACAGGATAAAGCAACAAGTGTTCAGAACTGACAAGCAGTACTCATTAGGTGGTCCTTGTTAGGTGAAAGTGAGGACTGCAGATGCTGGAGATTAGAGTGTAATGCTGGAAATACACAGCAAGTCAGGCAGCATCCGAGGAGCAGGAAAATTGACTCTTTGGCAGGAGCCCTTCATCAGGAATGAGGCTGGGAGCCTTGGGGGTGGAGGCTTCCAGCCTCTTTCTCATGAAGGGCTTATGCCCAAAACGTCAGTTTTCCTGCTCCTCGGATGCTGCCTGACCCGCTGTGCATTTCCAGCACCTCTCTAATCTTGGTCCTTGTTAGGTGGCAGTCCTCATTCGACAGCTGTCTTCTTCAGTGAAAAGTGGAAGAGAACGGATTGAGGGAAGATCTAGCAAAGAGTCCTCTAACACTTTGCTGCCTTCACACACTCCATACCCACTGACTATTTGTCCATTGATATCAGTGAACTATTATCAACGGTCATGGGTCATACATTTTTATTTGCTTTTTCTTAATTTGCTCATGGGAAGTGAGCTTTGCTAGCTGGCAGTATTTATTGCCCATTTCAAGTTGCCCATGAAAAGATGGTGGTGAGCTGCCTTCTTGAACCAGTGCAGACCACATACTATAGATTACAGCAATAGGAAGGGGCTGGAGGAGGCTACATAGATAGGGAGAAGTGTGGATATTGGAGGGGTTCACTGGGATAGGGATGGGATATGCCTAGAGATAATGACAGAGATAATGAGAAGTGCAAGTGCTGGAGGAGGATACGTAATAGGAAGAATGTAGGGATTGGAGGAGGTTACACAGATGGGAGGGGATGTTGATGCTAGATGAAGTTACAGAGGTAGGGAGGGCATATCTCTATAGCCTTCTGCATCCCTTACACACCTCATTATCTCTGTAATCTCCTACAGTCCCTATGCCCCTCATTATTTCTTTATCCTTCTCTAGCATCAACCCTCCTCGCCATTTCACTGTAATTATTAATGTATTGCATCCAAACAGCAGCGTCTTATCAAATGTAATGGACGATCTGAAAATGCCTCATGAACATCAAGTGCCTATATCATGCAACTGTGGTCCTGAAATTCATAAAATTCAACATGTGGTGCACATAGCACAATTTCAGAATCTGCAGATGACTAAAAATGTGGCAGTATTGTGAACTGTGAAAAGGATATTCTAAAACTTCCAAAGAATGTAGACAGAGTGATGGAGGAGCAGACATTTGACACATCAACTCAGAGAAGCAAAATATTTTGGTAACAAGAATTATGCTGACAGACAATAAGAAAGGTTCTCTCTAACCCTACCCTAAATCAAAAGAGCAAAGGGTCCTAGCTGTAAATGTGCTTAAATCATTGAAGGTGACAGGACAGGTGGAGACAGCAATTATCAAATCATTGAGCATCAATAAGGATATAAAGTACAAAAGTCAGGATTTTATCAATAAACCTGTAAAAACCCTAGCCCAGACTCATCTGGAATTTTCAGTTGAATTCTAAACAGCATACTTCTGGAGGGTGCAAAGACAAGTCGCAAGAATGATTCCTGGGATGTGGAACTCACATTCTGTAGGTAGGTTAGAAAAGCTGGCACTAATCTCCTCGGTGAAGAAAATGTTGATAGAAATGTTCAAACTAATAGTGTTTGGACAGAGTGGACAGGAAGAAACTATTCCCATTTCTGAAGGGATCAAGACCCAGAGGACCCAGATTGAAAGTAACCTGTGAAAAAAATGATGGCGACATGAGGAGAAACTTTATCCTCAGAAAGTGGTCAGGATCTGGAAAGCATTGCCCGAGTGTGGGGTTGGGACAGGGCCAACCAAGTCCTTTAAAGAGAAATTACATCATGATATGAAATTAGCAGAGCAGTGAGGAAAGGCACTGGTTGAACTGATCCTTCAGAGAGTTAGAACAGGTAAAATGGACTGAGTGGCTACCTTCTGCATTTAAACCACTCAGCGATTCTACTATATAATTCTGAGTGCCCTCCTACCAGTTTGAGGAGGCGATGACCTAATGGAATTATCAGTAGACTATTAATCCAGAAGTTCAGCTAATGTTCTGGGGATGTGGCTGTGTATCCCACCATGACAGATGTTGGAATTAAGAATCTACTGAGGGATATTGCCAGGGTTGGAGGGTTTTAGCTACAGGCTGAATAGGCTGGGGCTATTTTCTCTGAAGCATTGGTTGCTGAGGGATGACCTTATAGAGGTATATAAAATAATGAGGGACATGGATAGGATGAATAGCCAAAGTATTTTTCCCTGGGTTGGGAGTCCACACCTAGTGGGTATGGGGTGAAGGTGAGAGGGGAGAGATTTAAAAGGGACTGAAGGGGCAACATTTTCACACAGAGGGTGGTGCGCATATGGAACAAGCTGCCAGGGAAAGTGGTGGAGGCTGGTACAAGTAACAATTAAAATGCATCTGGTTGGGTATATGAATAGCAAGGGTTTAGAGGGATATAGGCCAAATGGGACTAGATTTACTTAGGATATCTGGTCGGCACAGATGAGTTAGAGCGAGGGTCTGTTTCCGTGCTGTACATCTCTACGACTCTATGATTCTGTCTGTGGAGTTTTAAAACCAGTGTTAACTTACAAACTTACCAGCTCATCAATGACGAGGAGAGCAGGCTGAATGAATGACACATTATGGTCGTAATTGTCATTTAGTTGGTCACCCATCTGCTGGAGTCTCCTGCTTATATCCACAATATTGTCAACATTATCTGATAGAAAATAGAGCAGTAAGACACCAGAAAATGAATGGTAAATTCCCACAAAAATCCCCAGTCTGCAGTAATTCCTACAAATCCTACAGAGCTCGTCATATGTCATTTGTTGCATTTTCTAACTTCCAGTCTGTTGTAACCATTCCAGAATAGAAGGACCTGTGTAAAATCACTATCAGAGCATCTATTATTTCTACAGTTACCTCTTTTATAGACCAAGTCCTGGGATTTCGACAGTTTTTAGTCCTGCAAGTATTTCCATAATATTTTTAATGAGCTGGTATTACTTGTCTCATTCTTATTAGTCAGTTGGTTACCCCTTGATTCTGGTATAGTCTTCTACTGCAGGTTTGCAAAAAAAAAATCAGCAGTAATTTTTCAGGAAAAGGATAAAAATTTGTGATATTGTTTCCTTCAAATTGAAGTGCTGACACGTGTTATTCATGTTGTGTGAATACCAAATCCTGGAGTTTGGAAGGGTTAACCAGATGGCATCTACAAATTGTTCCTGAAGCATTACAAAATTATTCTCATCATTGTATAGCATCAAACTCAAATGTGATTTTCTTGCAGTTGTGTTTGTAAAAGTACCCTTGTGCTACTCAGAGTTATTCACCTATTTTCTCCTTCACAATATCTTCAAAATTCATCTGCACTGTCTCTTCAAATACATTATGCAGATAAAGTCAATATTTATCTGCAATTCATTGAAATTCATTTCTAAATGTTGTGCAACTTAAAAAGAAAGAAAAATCCTTGAGACCTAATCCACAACCCAGGGGACAGTAGGTTTGAAAAGGTGAAAAGAGCAACTCTATTGAATAGTTGTTTATTAGTCCCTAAACTTTCAGATTGGGTTGCCAAACAATGCTTGATTTCATTGTTTCTGCTCATCTGTTGCAGAAACCCTCATTCACGTCTTCATTATCGACCTGAGGCATGGGAACAGTTTAAAATTCAGCAAAGGAGGACAAAGGGATTGATTAAGAAAGGAGAAGTATGAGAGTAAGCTTGCAGGGAAGATAAAACCTGATTGTAAAGGTTTACATTGGTATGTGAAGAGATAAAGATTGGCAAAGACAAATGTAAGTCCTTTACAGTCAGGAACAGGGGAATTTATAATGGGAAACAAAGAAATAGCTGACCAATGAATGCATACTTCGATTATGTTTTTACACAGGAGGACACAAATAACATACCAGAACTATAGGGAAACAAAGAGTTTAGTGAGAATGAAGAATGGAAGGAAATCACCATTAATAGGAAAATGGTGTTGGGGAAATTGATGAGATTAAAAATTGAATAATCCCCAGGACCTGATAATCTACATTGCAGAGTACTTAAAGGAAGTGGTTCTATAAATATTGGATGCATTTTTAAATTTCCCTGTTTTTGAGTGTAAGAGACCTTCATTTGACCTTACAAATCCTTTTCTCTTCACATTACCTGAAGAAAGCAAATGGTATGTTGGCCTTAATAGTGAGAGGATTCAAGCACAGGAGCTCGGATGTCTTGCAGGAATTACAAAAGGCTTTGGTGAGACTACATCTGGAATATTGTGTGCAGTTCTGGTGTCCCTAGCTGAGGAAGGATGTTCTTGTTATAAAGGGAGTACAGCGGTTTACCAGACTGGGACTGATATCTGAGGAGATGTTGAATCAATCAGAATGATACTTGCTGGTGTTCAGAAGAATGAGAGGGTATCTCATAGAAATACCATAGGCTAAGATTTCACAGGCAGAAAGGGAATGGGTGGCTACCAGAGAGAGTAAGAGGGCATTAGTGTTTACTTTGGAGAAGGACATGGAACATATAGAATGTAGGAAAATAGATGGTGACATCTTGAAAAATGCCCATGTTACAGAGGATGACTTAAAATGCATAAAGTTGAATAAATCCCCAGGTGTACCTTAGAACTCTGTGGGAAGTTAGGGAAATGATTGCTGGGCCCCTTGCTGAGATATTTGGATTATTGATAGTTACAGATAAAGTGCTGGAAGACTGGAGATTGGCTAACGTGGTGCCACTTTTAAGAAAGATGGTAAGGAACAGCCTTGGAACTATAGACTGGTGAGCCTGAAATTGGTGGTGGGCAGGTTGTTGGAGGGGATTCTGAGGGACAGGATTTACATGTATTTGGATAGGCAAAGACTGATTAGGGACAGTCAATGGGAAATCATGTCTCACTAACTTGTTTGAGTTATTTGAAGAGGTAACAAAGAGGATTGATGAGAGTAGAGCAGTACACATGATTTTTATGGGCTTCAGTAAGGCATTTGATATGCTTTCCTTTATTGGTCAAAGCATTGAGTATAGGAGTTGGCAGGTCATGTTGCAGCAGTACAGGACATTGATTATGCCACTTTTGGAATATTGTGAGCAATTCTGGCCACCCACCTAAAGGACGTATGTTATCAAATTTACAAGGGTTCAAAAAAGATTTACAAGGATGTTGCTAGGTTCGGAGGGTTTGACGAAGAGGGGGACGCAGAATAGGCTGGGGCTGTTTCCCCTGGAGTGTCATAGACTGACGGGTGATCTTATAGAGGTTTTTAATATCATGAGGTAAGGTAAATAGATAAGGTAAATAGACAAGGCCTTTTCCCTGTAGTGCGGGAGTCCAGAACTAGAGGGCATAGGTTTAAGGTGAGACTTGAAAGATTTAAAAGGGACCTAAAGGGCAACTTTTTCATGCAAAGGGTGGTGCGTCTATGGAATGAGCTGCCAGAGGAATTGGTGGAAGCTGGTACAATTACAAAATGTAAATGGATGGTTATATGAATAGGAAGGGTTTAGAGAGATATGGGCCAAGTGCTGGCAAATGTGACTAGATTGGGTTGGGATATCTGGTCGGCGTGGATGGGTTGGACTGAAGGGTCTGCTTCTGTGCTGTACATCTCTATGACTATGACTAAGGAGGCAGTGCTGGAAGCCCCTGTGGCCATTCCCCTGCAAAACGAATGAACCTCTTTGGATGCTTTTGAGTGGAATGACCTCACAGCCGAAAACCATAAGAGCCAAATTCAAGGCGCAACAGTTGGCTCTGCTGCACAGGAGAGGAACAAAAAGTGGGGAAATTCAGTAACATAGCAGATTCAGTTATAATGGGAATAGTGTTTCTATCATCACAAACAAGACTCCAGGGTGGTATGTTGCCTCTGTGGTGCTGGGGTCAAGGATATCTCAGAGCAGATACGACATCCCAAAAGGGGCAGGATGAACATCTAAGGGTATACAAAGGTACCAAATACATCAGTTTAAAAAAAGGGATGAGCTCCCACATGCAAAATATAGGAGGTAAGCTGAATAGTAGGATCTGAAACGTTGTGTTCTCAGGATTATTACCAGTGCCACGTGCTATTCAGAGTGGAAGTAGCAGGATGTATTGGATGAATAAGTGGCTAAGCAAATGGCGTGAGGTGGAAGGTTTCAGATTCCTGGGGCATTGGGATTTCTGGGGGAAATTGGAAAAAACTGGACAGGTTACCCCTGGGTGGGATCACAAATGATGTCTTTTAGGGGAGTATCTGCTCGAATGGTTGGGTTTGGGAGGGTTCAAACTAAATTGACAGTGAGGAGTCAGGGGAAGGGGAATCTAGAACAAGAACAAAAGAAAAAAGAGGAATAAGGGAGGTGATAGGCAGAGGAATCAAAGGCCAGAATTAAACAAAGTCATAGTAAAACAAAAGTGAGAATGACAGGGAGTGTTAAAAAGTCAAGACTTAAGTCTTTGTGCATTTGAAATAAAGTGGATGAAAAAAATCACGCAAATCGATATAAATGGCGATGATGTAGTTGAGATTACAGACACTTGGATGCAGTGTGACCATGGATGGTTCAGTATTTAGGATGGACAGACAAAAAGGAAAAGGCAATGCAGTTGCATTACTGGTTAAATAGGATAGAAACACAATACTGAGGAAAGATATTAGCTCACACAGTGTAGAATCTGCACGGGTAGAATTGAGAAACACCAAGGTGCAAAAAAACTTAGTGTAGATATTTAGACACTCAGTAGTGGTGATGTTAGGAATGGCATTAAACAGGAAATCAGAGATATATGCAGTAAAGGAGCATCTGTACTTATGAGTGTCTTTAACCTACATATAGATTGAGCAAACCAATATCGTAAAGGAAGAATTCCAAGAGTGTTCTGGATGATTTGCAGGTCCAATACATTAGGAAGCAACCAGAGAACAGCTCATTTTAGATCGGTTATTAGGCACTGAGAAAGGAATAATTGGTAAGGTGGTTGTGAGATACCCCTTGGGGATGTGTAACCATAATATGGTAAACATTTTCATCAAGATGAAGAGTGAGGTAGTTAATTCTGAGTCTTAAGGTCCTGAATCTTCATCAGGGAAACTACAATGGTGTGTTGGGCATGAGTTGGCTATGATGGATTGGGAAATGTTCCTGAAAGGAATGACAGTGGATAGGCAGTGGTAAACACTCAGGAGTGAATGGGTAAAAAACAAAAATTGTTTATTGCTGTCTTGCGCAAGAGTGCAAAGAGAGCAGTCATAACATCATGCTAATGAGGATAGTTAGACATAACTTAGATGTAAAAAAAGATACAAATTGGCAAGAAAAAAACAATACACTTGAGGTTTGGGAATGATTTAGAAGTCAGCAAAGGAGAAAGTAGAGTATGAAAGTAAGCTTGCAGAGAGTGTAAGAACTGACTGTAAATGTTAAATATGTAGGTATTTAAAGAGAAAAAAAATTGGTGCAAACTAAGGTCCCTTACAGCCAGAAACAGGGCAACTTATGATGAGGAGAAATAAATGGTTCACAAACAAAATTCACACTTTGTTTTTGTTTTATCAAAGGAGAACATGAATAATGTAACAGGAATGATGGAACACAGGCTTCCCCATCAGTGATGAGAGGGAGGAACTGAAGCAAATGTGCATTCAAAGAAATGATATTGGAGAAATTGATGGGGTTGAAGGCTGATAAATCCTCAGGGGATGACAATATCCTTGCCACAGAATTAAAGGAAGTGGCCATCTTTCAAAATTCTTTGGACTCTGGAACAGTTCCTACAAATTGAACAGTAGCTAATGGAACCCCACTGTTGAAAAAGTGAGGTAGAGAGAAAACATGGGATTATAGATCAGTGAATCTGATGTCAACAGTGGGGAAGATGCTAGAGTCCATTAACAAGCAAAGCACTTAGAGAACAATTTAAAATCAGACAGTCAGCATGGATTTACAAAAGGGAATTTGGTGAATTTACTGGAATTCTGCACGGAAGAAACTAGTGTGGGGGAGGGGGGCAGTGAATGTGGTTTATTTGGACTTTCAGAAGGCTTTTGAAAAAGTCCTACATAAGAGATTAATATGTAAAATGAAAGCACATGGGATTGGGGATGGTAGCTTGAGACCGATAGAAAATTGGTCAGCTGACAGGAAACAAAATGTCGGAAAGAATTGATGTTTTTTCTGAATTGGATAATCTTCCATAATTATAATATTTAGATTACTTACAGTGTGTAAACAGGCCCTTTGGCCCAACAAGTCCACACTGACTCTCCGAAGAGCAACCCTCCCAGACCCATTCCCCTAACACTACGGGCAATTTAGCATAGCCAATTTACCAAACTTGCACATTTTTGGACTGTGGGAGGAAGCCAGAGCAAACCCACGCGGAAACGGGGAGAATGTGCAAACTCCACACAGACAGTTGCCTGAGGTGGGAATTGAACCTGGGTCTGTGGCGCTGTGAGACAGCAGTGCTAATCACTGTGCCACCCAGAATGAATGGCGGAATAGTATCAAAGGGCCAAATGGCCTACACCTGTCTAAATTATTTGATATTGGATTAATTTACTTAAGCTTCTGGTATTACATGCAAGCATTCACCCATTACTGCACAAAACTTACTTCATTAATTATTAATCTGACTATATTCCAAAATTTGAGACCATAATAAATAGTTGTTTTTTCCAAAGTAATATCTTGACTGCCCAAAATAACAATACAGATCAATCATTACATATTCGACTATCACCATCTCACTAATTACAACCATGAAGTTGCCCTTTTCCTGTCATCTATTACTAGGTCTTTGTGCATTCTATTTCAAAATGTTTTTCTATTCTCTGTCAATGTACGTTCTAAATCTAATCTAATCTCTTTAGGCATCTGGCCTAATATCTCCCTCTGGCTAGTTATAACTTGTTATCACTGGTGTGAAGTGATTGGCACATTTTACCAGGCAACATTGTCGATTCATCAGGCTGTGTTTTACAGTACCTCAGTATGAGAACATGGCAGGATTTGCTGGTGGGGAATAAGGTTGGTCAAGGTAAGTGTGATCACCATCTCATTAGTAATGGTGAAAATCAAGAAATAATCTGCAAGAGCTAGTAAACAGAGATATTCTGGTATACAGGATTTATAACTGGCAAGTGAGAAATCCAACGATCCTTTGATGATGAAGGGAATCAAGAGTATGATGAAACAGGATAAGGAAGGTACAGTAGCACCTCGAATAACGAACTTAATCCATTCCGGGACCCGGTTCGCGAACCGAAAAGTTCGCGAACTGAATCAATTTTTCCCATTGTTCGGATAGCGTTCACAGCGCACGCTCCAAAGGCGAACTGCGCACGCGCCAAAGACAAACTGCTCGTACCTTCGTTCGTACTTAAAATTTTGCTTCAACATACATACAAAATTCAATGTACAATGCTGTTCGTAAACCGATTTGTTCGTGCACAGGGTTGTTCGTATGTCGAGGCACTACTGTATATGATAATTGTCAAGTGAATTTTTAAAGTGAGAACCAAGCCAAATACAATACAAACAATGAAGAGGAAAGGAACATTGGCCAAAAGATGATATGAAAATAGTATAGAAGTACCACATGAAACACGGGTGAACAGAATTGAGGCTCATGGAATAGAAAGGTTATGGTTAAAGTTACAGAAGCTGTTTTTTTGAAACAAAAAGCTGTTTAAATAAGCTTTGGTAGAAGTTGCGTATAGGGTGTAGGTTTGCTGTGTAGGTTTGCTCACTGAGCTGTAGGTTTGATATCCAGATGTTACATTACCTGGCTAGGTAACATCATCAGTGGCGACCTCCAAGTGAAGCAAAGCTGTTGTCTCCTGCTTTCTATTTATATGTTTGTCCTGGATGGGGTTCCTGGGGTTTGTGGTGATGTCATTTCTTGTTTGTTTTCTGAGGGGTTGATAGATGGTATCTAGA
>NC_057735.1:47056662-47066895 GCF_004010195.1 Chiloscyllium plagiosum
CAGACTACTAAGACCCCTCAGAATCCTAGTAGCACACAAACCCACCAACACTCTCAAACAAAAACTAACAAACTTAAAAGACTCAGTACAACCCATGGACAAAACCAACGTCATCTACAAAATTCCATGCAAGGACTGCCACAAACAATATGTAGGACAAACAGGAAGAAAGTTAGCCACCAGGATACACGAACACCAGCTAGCCACAAAAAGACACAACCCTCTCTCCCACACACGGAAGAACAAAACCACCATTTCGACTGGGACAGCACATCTATCCTGGGACAGGCTAAGCAAAGACATGCCAGAGAATTCCTCGAGGCCTGGCACTCCAACCACAACGCCATAAACAAACACAAAGATCGATATACCATCTATCAACCCCTTAGAAAACAAACAGGAAATGACATCACCACAAACCCCAGGAACCCCATCCAGGACAAACATATAAATAGAAAGCAGGAGACAACAGCTTCGCTTCACTTGGAGGTCGCCACTGATGATGATACCGAGCCAGGTAATGAAATATCAAAGCTACACCCTAAACCTCAACCTGTGCTACAAACCTTGCAAAAACAATGGATATGTTTCTGTTTGGAAATTAAGCAGCAACATGTGAGATCCTAACGAAAGGAAACGGGTTGGTTTGCTGCCTGCAGAATGAAATGGTTGCAGTATCTCGGTAGCACATGGAGCTGATGGGCAGAGTGTCCTCGCGCATGCGCTCATTGTGGCGGGAAGGGACGCGCGCTGTGGGACGGCGACGCCATTTTGTGAGGGCGAAGCCTGGGTCTGAATTGTTTCATAAACAATTTGTTCAAATATAATTATTGAATCTGAATCCGGAGTCACATAATACACTGATATATAAATTCCCAAGACTGGTCCATTTAGAAACACACAAGAGGACGGAAGAAAATGCTGGTTTTACCGAACCTTTCACAAACAGTTGGATGTTATGAGGTGGGCTCAGTTATGGAAACAGTTACCTTTTTAAAAATAAACGGAAAGGTTTCAATCGCTGTTGATTATATTTTTAATTTAAAAATTCTGAAGCCACGAGAGCTGAATGCAGCAATTCTGACACAGTTGGTGTGTGCGCCCGCAAATACCTGGGGATCTCAGAAACACCGAAACAAAAAGCTTCAAAAACACCTGGTAATGCCCCTGTCTCTGATCTGGGGGCCCGGGTCCACGTCCTACCTGTCCAGAGACTGTATTAATGGGTCCACGTCCTACCTGTCCAGAGACTGTATTAATATCTCTGAGCTGGGGCCCCGGGTCCACGTTCTACCTGTCCAGAGACTGTATTAATATCTCTGAGCTGGGGCCCCGGGTCCACGTCCTACCTGTCCAGAGACTGTATTAATATCTCTGAGCAGGTTAATTGGAAAAGGTCATAAACACCTTTGTTAGGAACATTGCGAACCAGAAATAAACACGGATTTTTTAAGCACATCTCAAAGTATATCTGGTGCCTTCAATTTTAAAGTGAAGTGATTTGTTCTAAAGGCAAACAACCACCGTCAAACGAAGTACTTTTTAAAATAGAAAATAAAATCAAAGAGTTTCTATTTCAGGCAGAGTACAGTATCTTAATGCTGCAAGGATCTTAAAAGTGAACCTTCCTGTAACTACAATAGGATCGACATAAACCCGCAACTGATGAATAGTAATTATAATTGATCTTATGTTTTGTTAAATTCATTGTTGATTTTAGCATGCAAGACAATAAAAATCGAAATATATGACAATTGTTTCAGGTCAAAGACGGCGGTTGGAACCTAAGTGGAGCGTTTAAATATTAATATTTTCATTGGAACGAAGGAAGTATGTACAAGCTAAGTAATTCTGACAAACCAATGAAACGCTGACAGAGACTCGATGAAATCAATGATCCTAAAGAGACAATTCCTTAGGACAGCATAGATCCTTCCCAGGGTTTTAAAAGAATTTAAAGGTGAGACCATTATAGATAACTATAATCTATCAGGTTATGTCACTTTCTAAAATATTTCTTTACAGGGACATTGCTAGAGCCAATTGCTAAGAATAGATCGATAAAGATCTTGAAAAATGTCAGCTGAATACAGACAGCATAAACTTTCAAAGGGCTTGATAAATCTGACATTTTTGAAGAGGGGGCTAAAGTAGCGGACAGGGGAATGTCGGGTGGTACTTGTATGGAATGAGCTGCCAGAGGAAATACGGGAGGCTAGTACAATTGTAACATTTAAAAGGCATCTAGATGGGTATATGAATAGGAAGGCTTGGAGGGATATGGGCTGGGTGCTGGCAGGAGGGACTAGATTGGGTTGGGATATCTGGTTGACATGGACAAGTTGGACTGAAGGGTCTGTTTCCGTATTGTACATCTCTATGACTCTATAAGTTAAAAACCACATTAAAAAAAACACCCCTTCCAGTCTCAGGGGTGGACCTAGGGAAAGCAGATTTATGTATCCAGTTATTTCCAACCTGAGCAAACAGTCAAGACTATGGCAACAGGTAATGTATCTATTTGATATAAAGGTGAGATCATCATAGATAGATTATAGGGGCTATCAGGTTATGTCAATTTCTAAAGTATTTGATTGGATTCAATCACTGTACCTGATATTCACAAATTTAAGAAAGTTGGTAGAGAGAAATCAAACAATTATAAACCAGTTAACTTTATTCTGTTATAGGGGCATTGCTAGAGCCAATAACTAAGGATAGATTGATAAAGATCTTGAAAAATGTCAACTGAATAGAAAATGTCTCTGTTGGTAATGTATCTATTTGACTCAAACCATATCAATATGTCTTTATTGAACAGTGAAGGCAATCCAGTTATCTATATTTAAAATCAGTGCAATTATTTAACAACCTATATCGAGGATATAAGACAATGTGAACCACTGTCAAAGCCATGAGGAAAGTCCAATACATGGAAGGGATACCATGCCTATGCATGGATTGGCTCTAATGTTTAGATTGTGCATGTTAGTCCTGTACTCTCCAACTGGTGGAAATGAGTTTCTCCCAATCTATTTTATGTCTTCCCATAAATTTCACTTTGGTTAGCTCAGTTGTTTGGGTGGCTGCTTTGCAACGTAGAGTGACAAAAACACTGCATCTAAGCACAAATGTCCACATAATAAATAAATCTATTGTTTTAGAGTGACAAAAGCAATGTGGTTCATTCCTGCACCAATTGAGGTTACCATGATGTACTCTTCTCAACTGATGGGCTCATGCCCAAAGGGCATATGCAGGGGAAATGTCAATTTTCCTGCTCCTCAAATGCTGCGTGACTTGCTGTGCTTTTCCAGCACCACATTTTTCAACCTCAACTTTTTAAATATTTTTTATTTGTTCTGAGGCCCCCCCTTTTAAATGACAGGTTCAAATAATTCAGATAAGTCAGCACATTCCCTTGGGGCAGGCAATGGTTTTTTCTCATCAAAATGTCGAGTAATATTTCTGTCCATTGATAAGTTGGAATGTTTCAGTCATGGATGATGGTTATTTAGTTCTTATATGATCTGAACTTGAAGAGTTTTTTCTAACTCATCAAGCCTATATTTTATTTCACCTGCACCTTTCACTGAGGTAATCAGTAAATTGGCAGTTTTACTAGCATATATATGTAAAGTTTCCATTGCATATGAGTCATTTTCCATTAAAATAAAGAATTTAAATATTCTGATAAGAACATTCATATGTACTGGATTTTGTTCTCCCTCAGTCTGTTAAAAGTCTGTTTACTCACAAAGGATTTTGAACCATAAGCATCAGACTTGGATGTGCTCGTGTGCTGCATCAAACCGACAGATTGAGAAAAAAACTTTGGTGGAAGTTAAATGATTCCCTGTGCTGGTTCTTGTTCTCCATATAGGCATTTTAATGCAGTATTAGAGAGATTGTGAAAGTTATAATGGTATTACAGTGTGAGTTTGATCTGAAATTGTCAATGATATAATGAGGACAAAATGCAATTTATCCAAATTTCTGGGAGTTGAGGCCGCTATGACCTCCAGGTTGCGAGTTGCATGCGCAGAGCTGAGTATTGCAAGTGCAGCAGCTGCCTTAAGATAGCACTGCGATCCTCTAAATTTAAAACCAAAAGAATTGGGGATGCTGTATGTCAGAAACAAAAGCAGAAAACTGGAAAAACTCAACCTGAAACATTAACGTTATTTCCCTCCACAGATGCTGCTAGATCTGCTGAGCTTTTCTAATGCATTTTCTGGTTTTGCCTCAAGAATGTAAGGTTAGGATTTGCAAGTCACCCAATATCAGTCAGGAATCTATTATTTCAATATAAGTTTGAGTTTTTTTCAAATCACATTTTGTAACCTGATATGAATTTTGTGTTGACTTTGGATCCATCATTCTGAGGGTGCTTCCTTGTTTTTGTACTCATTACTTAGGGCCAGTGCATCCCTTAGAGTGGCAAGGTTTCCAGCGGGGTGCCGAAATCTGCCAAACAAAGCGATCTGAAAACCAACTGGATTTAAATTGATAAGCAAATAACAAATTGTTTTCCACACCAGCAGATATGGTCATTAATTTTGAAACGAAAGAATTCTGCCCATTTTTTTTCCTTGTAGAAATACTGATAACATTCTATGTTGTTCAATTTTGATATCCATTTAAAACCCAGCATTAGTTGGGTGTCATTGTGGCGTCTTACATTCAATATACAGTTGAAGAGAAGTGAATGTAATTAAGATTGCTTACAATATTCTTGAAATTCTGGATTGGCTTTTTTAATTCGCTATTGTTAAACTTAATCTAGTGTTTATTTTGATTCATTCCTGAAGTCTGGTATGTGAGGAGCTTTAGAAAGATTTAGCACAATAGTGGCAAATGCTGCTAAATTTTGTACACATAAAGAAATGAAATCCAAACATTAAAAGTTTAATTTTTGCCAATATATCAAACTGAATATCAAACAACTGAATTGTAGTTGTTTAAAATAATTATAGCATTAAAAACAGTTTTTCAATTTTAATTTTCAATCTTAGCGCAGCGCTGATGGCACTTAGCAAGTCTGAAACATTTTCAGATCTCTTAAATAGCAATTAGTGCAGTAAAGTAGCTTAACATTCATAAATTTGTGACATACATGGCTGCTAACATTGTCATGACTTAACTTGAAACAGTGCGCTGATAATCATGCTTATTGTCCACAAACTGTCACAAAATGTATAAATATATAAAATCTCAAAGAATGGACCAAAATGACTAATTTACCTGACTGACTGTGACTCAGACAAAATAAATTTGCAAATTACTTTTGTTTTCTGTAATAGAAAACTATCGCTGCATTATAACATACTTAACTTTAGCAGGAAAAAACCAAAAAGATTCTAATGTATAGCTATGCAACTTAAACTGTAGTATAAAACCCTGAATGTACAAATACAACCACAATTAAGACAGACAGAAAGTGACTTTTAACACAGTTTAACACATATACTAAGGGTGAAAATAAATATAGATAGGGTAAACAAAGTTCCAAAGATCCAAATACCAGACTACCAGTTGGAAAGATATTTTGGTCACAGTCCTTTTGATGTTTGCAAAGATGCTATGCTATGCTATTGGCTATGGAATGACCATCATCCTTCAATTCAACAACTGATGAGGTAAACTTGGGTATTTTCTTGCACATATTATAGTTATTGGTCTTTCTGTCATTTTCCCAGAGAGGGAGAACTGGATACTTTCAGTCTGCAGATGTTTCTTCCACCCTTGCTGATATTGGTTTAACTTCTTAACATGTTGCATCTCGACCAATCAGAGGGCTGTTATCAGATATAATTTCCTTAATTTGAAACACTCTCAGAGCTGCTCAGTTTTGAATTCTCCCTTATGATTTTGAAAAAGTAATATTGTATACCACAGCTCAACAATATGTGACACTTCATATTCAAATTGCAAAACTTTTGTATAAAGAACAAAGAAAATTACAACACAGGAACAGGCCCTTTGGCCCTCCAAGCCGAAACCGATCCAGATCCTTTATCTAAGCCTGTCGCCGATCTTCCAAGGATCTGTATTCCTCTGTTCCTTGCCCATTCGTGTATCTGTCTAGATAGATCTTAGTGATGCTATTGTGCCCGCCTCTACCACCTCTGCTGGCATCGCGTTCCCAACACCCACCACCCTCTGCGTAAAGAACGTTCCACACATATCTCCCTTAAACTTTTTCCCTGTCATCTTGAACTCGTGACCTCTAGTAATTGAGTCCCCCATTCTGGGGAAAAAGCTTCTTGTTATCCACCCTGTCTATACTCTTATGATTTTGTAGACCTCAATCAGGTCCCCCCTCAACCTCCGTCTTTCCAGTGAAAATAATCCTAATCTACTCAACCTCTCTTCATAGCTAGCGCCTTCCATACCCGGCAACATCCTGGTAAACCTTCTCTGCACTCTCTCTAAAGCATCCACATCCTTTTGTTAATGTGACCAGAACTGTACACAGTATTCCAAATATGGCCATACCAATACAACTGTAACATAACCTGCCAACTTTTGTACTCAGTACTCCGTATGATGAAGGAAAGTCTGCCATATGCCTTCTTGACCAATCTATCGACCTGCATTGCCATGTTCAGGGTAAAATCGACCTGAACCCCTAGATCTCTCTGTACATCAATCTTCGCCAGGACTTTTCCACTTACTGTATAGTTTGCTCTTGAATTGGATCTTCCAAAATGCATCACCTCGCATTTGTCCAGATTGAACTCTATCTGCCATTTCTCCACCCTACTCTCCAATCTGTCTATATTCTGCAACATTCTCTGACAGTCCCTTTCACTGTCTGCTACTCCATCAATCTTAGTGTCATCTGCAAACTTGCTAATCAGACTGCTTATACCTTCTTCCAGATCATTTCTGTATATTACAAACAGTAGTGGCCCCAGCACGGATCCCTGTGGAATACCACTGGTCACAGTTCTCCATTTTGAGAAACACCCTTCCACTACTACTCTGTGTCTCCTATTGCCCAGCCAGTTCTCTGTCTGCTAATTAGTGTACCCTGAACCCCATGCGACTTTTTCCATCAGCCTACAATGGGGAATCTTATCAAATGCCTTACTGAAGTCCATGTATATGACATCTACAGCCCTTCCATCATCAATCAACTTTGTCACTTCCTCAAAGAATTCTATTAAGTTGGTAAGACATGACCTTCCCTGCGCAAAACCATGCTGCCTATCACTGATAAGCCCATTTTCTTCCAAATGTAAATAGATTCTATCCCTCAGCATCTTCTCCAGCAGCTTACCTACCACTGACGTCAGACTCACCAGTCTCTAATTACCTGGATTATCCTTGCTACCCTTCTTAAACAGGGGGACAACATTAGCAATTCTCCAGTCCTCCAGCACCTTACCCATGTTCAAGGATGCTGCAAAGATATCTGTAAAGGCTCCAGCTATTTCCTCTCTGGCTTCCCTCAGTAACCTGGGACGGATCTGGACCAGGAGACTTGTCTACCTTATTGCTTTTTAAAATACCCAATACTTTCTCGCTCCTTATGCCGACTTATCCTATAGTAATCAAACATCTATCCCTAAACTCAACATCCATCATGTCCCTCTCCTCTGAATACCAATGCAAAGTACTCATTCAGAATCTCTCACCCATTTTCTCTGTCTCCACGCATAACTTTCCTCCTTTGTCCTTGAGTGGGCCAATCTTTTCTCTAGTTATATTCTTGCTCCTTATACGAATTAAAGGCTTTGGGATTTTCCTTAACCTTGTTTGCTAAAGATATCTCATGACCCCTTTTAGCCTTCTTTATTCCTCGTTTCAGATTGGTCCTACTTTCCTGATATTCTTCCAGAGCTTTGACTGTTTTCAGTCGCCTCGACCTTATATATGCTTCTTTGTTCCTCCTAGCTAGTTTCACAATTTCACCTGTCACCCATGGTTCCCTAATCTTGCCATTTTTATCCCTCGTTTTCACAGGGACATGTCTGTCCTGCACTCTAATCAACCTCTCTTTTACAGTCTCCCACACATCAAATGTTGATTTACCCTCAAACGGCTGTTTCCATTACACGTTCCCCAGCTCCTGCTGAAGTTTGCTATAGTTGGCCATCCCTCAGTTTTGCAATCTTCCTTTGGGACTACTCTTGTCTTTGTCCATGAGTATTCTAAAACTTACAGAATTGTGATCATTATTCCCAAAGTAATCCCCTACTGGAACTTCAGTTGTAACGATATCAGCATCAGTTGTAACAGTCAGATTTTCATTTCAGTTTATAGTTAGCAAAAAGTGAAAATTATGTTGTCTTTTACAGTATTTGCTGGATAATGATGCAGTGCAATGTTTTTCTTTGGGCATTTAGCTCAAAGTTGAAATATAATGTGGGAAAGTGTGAGATCACGCACTTCAGTGGAAAAATAGAAGCATAGACTATTTCTAAATGGGGAGAAAATTCATAAAATTGAAGTGCAAAGTAACTTGGGAATCCTAGTCCAAGTTACTCTTAAGGTAAACTTGTAGGTTGAATCATCAGTTAGGAAAGCAAATACAATGTTGTCATTCATCTCGGGAGGACTAGAATATATAAGCAGGGATGTACTTTTTCAGATTAGATTAGATTCCCTACAGTATGGTAACAGGCCATTTGGCCCAACAAGTCCACACTGGGACTTTATAAGGCTCTAGTCAGACCACATTTAGGTATTATGAACAACGTTTTGGTCCTCATACCTCAGGAAGGATGTATTGACCCCAGAGCGGGTCTGGAGGAGGTTTATGAGAATGAAAGGCTTAGCATATGAAGAATGTTTGAGGACTTTGGGCTCTACATTTGATGGAGTTTAGAAGGATGTGGGGGGATCTGATTGAAACTTGCAGAATATTGAACGGCCTGGACAGAGTGGACGTTGGCAGTGTGTCGTATGAGAAGTAATTGGGTTGACTATAAAATTCTGACAAAGAGGGGGGGAGCTTGACAGACATTCAGGGATGATGTTTCTCCTGGCTTGTCAGTGCAGAACAAGGCGTCACAGACTCATGATATTCTGCAGGTTGTTTTGGACTGAAATTAGGAGAAATGTCTTTAGTTATGAACCTGTGAAATTCTGTACCTCGGAAGGTTGTGGAGGCAAAGGCAATGAATATATTGTTTAAAAAAAAGATTTCTAGAAGCTAAAGACATCAAAGTATATGGGGAGAGAATTGGAGGATGATGTTGAGATAAAAGATCAACCATGATAATGGCCTACTCCTGCTCCTAGGTTCATTGCAATATGTCCCATCTGGATAGCCCTTTGTGTGTTAGTCAGTGAGCGAGTTCCCACGTGTTCAATGACTTTGAACCAAAGTGACTCATGATGTACAGTTTCCCCAGGATTGAACAGCTGGTATAATCTGAATGTGCATAACCTCTCACATACTGCAGACCTCATTGCGACAAAAACAACCTGCTTCGTAAACCTTGAACCAGTATGCACTTGATAGAAATTCTCTCAAATAATTGTATTTACACTTGAATAATCCTAACTAAAATGGAATGGCCGACAGACTCCAATCTGGCATTCTATAGGATTTAAACTTGTATGCTCAAACTATTGATAATTGCTGGGATGCTCTAGATCTTGAAAGTATGAATGACAGCGGCCAACTTTATTAAGAACACCCGTTCCTCCTTTGCTTTGTTGTGATCTGGCACTACAACACTCCAATTCTGTGCATGCATGGGTGGTGCTTTACTTCTTGGCAGCAGTGGGCCACATCATCCTCACTTTGGAATATCCCTTCCCCTGCACTGTCTTCCTCAAGTTAGTCCATCCCTGCGCTGTCTCCATGCTAGTCATCCTCACCTCTACACTGTCGCCATTCCCTCCCTGCCAGTCACCATATCTACTGGACCATTTGCCCCTCTGCTACATGGTCCCTCTGTTGAATTTGCCCCTCCCCTGCACTGTCCCCATTCCAATGACCCCCTCCCCTGTAGTGTCCCCCATTTCATCATTCCCTTTCATGCTCTGTCTTCAGTCCAATTAGTCCCTCCCTCATGCCCCCACCCTAACTAACATCTTCTCCCACACTCCGGTATCTCCCTGCACTGTCCCAACTTCAATTATCCTGACCTCTGCGCTGTTCCCAATTCAATTACTCATCTCCCATTATCAGCATGGAAACAGACCCTTCGGGCAGCATCCAGGGAACAGGAGAATCGACGTTTCGGGCATAAGCCCTTCTTCAGGAAGCCCTTC
>NC_057735.1:47067043-47079279 GCF_004010195.1 Chiloscyllium plagiosum
AATCTAGTCCCACCTGCCAGCACCCGGCCCATATCCCTCCAAACCCTTCATATCCATATACCCATCCAAATGCCTGTTAAATGTTGCAATTCTACCAGCCTCCACCACTTCCTCTGGCAACTCATTCCATACACGTACCACCCTCTGTGTGAAAAAGTTGCCCCAGCCTGTTCTTCCTCTCCCTATAGCTCAAATCTTCCAACCCTGGCAACATCCTTGTAAATCTTTTCAGAACCCTTTCAAGTTTCACAACATCTTTCTGATAGGAAGGAGACCAGAATTGCATGCAATATTCCAACAGTGGCCGAGCCAATGACCTGTACAGCCGCAACATGACCTCCCAACTCCTGTACTCAATACTCTGACCAATAAAGGAAAGCATACCAAACGCCGTCTTCATTATCCTATCTACCTACGACTCCACTTTCAAGGAGCTATGAACCTGCACTCCAAGGTCACTTTGTTCAGCAACACTTCCCTTGGATCTTACCATTAAGTATATAAGTCCTGCTAAGATTTGCTTTCCCAAAATGCAGCAACTTGCATTTATCTGAATTAAACTCTATCTGCCACTTCTCAGCCCCATTGGCCCATTTGATTAAGATCCTGTTGTAATCTTAGGTAACCTTTTTCACTATCCACTACACCTCCAATTTTGGTGTCATCTACAAACTTACTAACTATACCTCTTATGCTCGCATCCAAATCATTTATGTAAATGACAAAGAGTAGAGGACCCAGCACCTATCCTTGTGGCACTCCACTGGTCACAGGCCTCCAGTCTGAAAAACAACCCTCCACCACCACCCTCTGTCTTCTACCTTTGAGCTAGTTCTGTATCCAAATGGCCAGTTCTCCCTGTATTCCATGATGAAGGGTTTATGCCCGAAACGTCGATTCTCCTGTTCCTTGGATGCTGCCTGACCTGCTGTGCTTTACCAGCAGCACATTTTCAGCATCTGCAGACCTCACTTTCTCCTTCCATGAGATCTAACCTTGCTAATCAGTCTCCCATGGGGAACCTTGTCAAACGCCTTACTGAAGTCCATATAGATCACATCCACCGCTCAGCTCTCATCAATCCTCTATGCTACTTCCTCAAAAAACTCAATCAAGTTTGTGAGACATGATTTCCCATGCATAAAGCCATGTTGACTATCTATAATCAGTTCTTGCCTTTCCAAATACATGTACATCCTGTCCCTCAGGATTCCCTCCAACAACTTGCCCACCACCAACGTCAGGCTCACTGGTCTATCGTTCCCTGGCTTGTCTTTATCACCCTTCTTAAACAGTGGCACCACATTAGCCAACCACCAGTCTTCCGGCACCTCACCTGTGACTCAGTAAGAGGCCCAGCCATCACTTCCCTAGCTCCCACAGAGTTCTAGGGTACATCTGATCAGGTCATGGGGGTTTATCCACCTTTACCCATTTTAAGACATCTAGCACTTCCTCCTCTGTAAAATGGACATTTTGCAAGATGTCACCATCTACCTCCCTACAGTCTATACCTTCCATATAATTTTTCACAGTAAATACTGATGCAAAATACTCATTTAGTATCTCCTCCATTTTGTTTAGCTCCACACAAAGGCCACCTTGCTGATCTTTTAGGGGCCCTATTCTCTCCCTAGTTACCCTTTTGTCCTTAATGTATTTGTAAAAACTCTTTGGATTCTCCTTAATTTTATTTGCCAAAGCTATCTCATGTCCCCTTTTTGCCCTCCCGATTTCCCACTAAGTATACTGCTACTTCCTTTCTACTCATCTAAGGATTTACTCTATCTATCCTGTCTATACCTTACATATGCATCCTTTTTTCCTTAATCAAACTCTCAATTTCTTTAGTCATCCAGCATTCCCTATACCTGTCAGTCTTTCCTTTCACCCTAACAGGAATATACTTTCTCTGGATTCTCGTTATCTCATTTCTGAAGGCTTCCCATTTTCCAGTCATCCCTTTACCTGTGAACATCTGCCTCCAATCAGCTTTCGAAAGTTCTTACCTATTACTGCCAAAATTGGCCTTTCTCCAATTTAGAACTTCAACTTTTAGATCTGGTCGATCCTTTTCCAAGCTATTTTAAATCTGATAGAATAATGGTTGCTGGCCCCAAAGTGCTCCCCACTGATACCTCTGTCACCTGCCTTACTTCCCAGGAGTAGGTCAGGTTTTGCACCTTCTCTAGTAGGTACATCCATATACTGAATCAGAAAATTGTCTTGTACACACTTAAGAAATTATCTCCATCTAAGCCCTTAACACTATGGCAGTCCCAGTCTATGTTTGCAAAGTTACAATCCCCAACCGTAACCACCCTATTATTCTTGCAGATAGCTGAGATCTCCTCACAAGTTTGTTTCTCAGTTTCCTCTGACTATTAGGGGGTCTATAATACAATCCCAATAAGGTGATCATCCCTTTCTTATTTCTCAGTTCCACCCAAATAACTTCCCTGGATGTATTTCCGGGAATATCCTTCCTCAGCACAGCTGTAATGCTATCCCTTATCAAAAATGCCAGTCTTGCCTCTCTTTCTATCCTTCGTGTAGCATTTGTATCCTGGAACATTAAGCTGCCAGTCCTGCCCATCCCTGAGTCATGTTTCTGTAATTGCTATGATATCCCAGTCCCATGTTCCTAACCTTGAGTTTGTCTGCCTTCCCTGTTAGGCCCCTTGCATTGAAATAAATGCAGTTTAATTTATTACCTTGTTCCTGCCTGCCCTGACTGTTTGACTCACTTCTGTTCTCGGCTGTACCAGTCTCAGATTGATCTCTTTCCGCACTATCTCCCTGGGTCGCACCACCCCCTCCCCACCTTACTAGTGTAAATCCTCCTGAGCAGCTTTAGCAAATTTCCCTGCCAGTATATTAGTCCCCTTCCAATTTAGGTGCAATCCGTCCTTCTTGTACAGGTCACTTCTACCCCAAAAGAGATTCCAATGATCCAAAAATGCGAATCCTTCTCCCATACACCAGCTCCTCAGCCATGCATTCATCTGCTCTATCCTCCTATTCCTGCCCTCACTAGCTCGTAGCACAGTGAGTAATCCAGGTATTACTACTCTCGAGGATCTCCTTTTTAAATTTCTGCCTAACTCTCTGTAATCTCCCTTCAGAATCTCAACCTGATGATCATAACCTGCTATTTGTGTGGCACAAATGTTACTTGCCACTTGTCAGCCCAAGCCTGGATATTGCCCAGATTTTTTTTGCATTTGGACACAAACTGAGGAGTTGTGAATAGTGCAATCATCAGTAAATCTCCCCACATTTGACCTTATGATGGAAGGAAGGTCATCGATGAAGCAGCTGAAGATGGTTGGGCCGAGGACACTACCCTGAGGAACTCCTGCAGAAATGTGCAGGAGTTGAGATGACTGACCTCCAACATCCAGAACCATCTTTCTATGTGTCAGGTATGACTCTAACCATCAGAGAGCTTACCCCCTGATATCCATTGCTTCCAGTTCTGCTATGGCTCCTTGATGCCACACTCAGTCAAGTGCAGCCTTGATATCAAGGGCTGTCACTCTCATCAATTCAGCTCTTTTGTGCATGTTTGAATCAAGGCTGTAATGAAATCAGGCTTTGAGTGGCCCTGGCAGAACCCTGTAATGGAGAAGTAACAAAATTAACATTTATTGTGAAACCTGAAAGAGAATATTTTGCTGAATTTAACACTCTGCTAAAACCAACACTTGGCTAAAATTTTAAGTCGACAGCCTGGCTTTGCTGGATTCTGCAAGCAGACAGCTTGGCCTTGCAATGCTTTGAAAACAGCAAGTCTTGCAAACAGTCAAATTCAACAAGAGTCAAGGAAAACATAAACTTCATATCAACAGCCGAATGTTCCCAGTTCTTGTCCTTGAGCATGTGGTAGGGATAAGCGAAATGTATAAAAGGAATATGTGAAAGTTGTTCAGCCCCTTACATGTGGCATTTTGCCAAGTGTATTGGGTCCCTGCAGAGGTTAAATAAAGCTTTTTCTTTGCTCTTGCTAGCACTTGAGTTGAGTCGATTTAATTTCCACGACAATCTAAACTAGGCATCCCTGAACAGATTATTGCTGAGCAGATGCTGCTTGATAGCACTGTTGACACCTTCTATGACTTTATTGATGATGGAGAGTAGACTGATTGTTTGGGCGGTAATTGGCCAGGTTAGATTTATCCTGCTTTTTATGTACAGGACATACTTGGGTAATTTTCCACATTGTCGAATAGATACGTATGTTCTAACTGTACTAGAACAGCTTGGCCAGGGGAGCGGCAAGTTCTGAAACACATGTCATCAGCACTGTTGCCAGAATGTTGTCAGGGCTCATACCTTTTGCAGTATCCAGTGCTTCCAACCATTTCTTAATATCACATGGAGTGAATTGAATTGGCTGAAGAATGGTATCTGTAATGCTGGGGACCACTGGAGTAGGCTGAAATGGATCATCCACTTGAGAGAGAGAGAGAGAGAGACAGTAGCTTTTATTTGTCAGTTCTACCATATACAACTGATACAGTAACCAACTGAGACAGTGTTCGTCCAGGACCGAGGGTGCTACATGGACAGCACAAACTACACAATCATACATGGCATAAAGTGCATAAGAAGTGAAAAACATGCAAGCTACAGTGGAATAGAAGAATGATAAATCATAGACGTTTCTCTAGCGGCAATTCAAAGTCGTGCAAAAAATTTCAGATGGCAAAGAGTCTGATCACGCTGTGTTAAGGAACCTGATGACTTGGGGGAAGAAACTGTTGCACAGTCTGGCCGTGAGAGACCGAATGTTCTGGTATCTTCTGCCAGATGGCAGGAGGGAGAGGAGTTTGAGTGAGGACTGCGGGGTCTTGTACAATGTTCTTAGCCTTTCAGATGCAGTGTGTGGTGTAAATGTCTGTAATGGAGGGACGAGAGACCTGATGATCTCACTTTGTACTTCTGGCTGAAGATTGCTTTGAAAGTTTTACCTTATCCTTTGCACTGATGTGCTGGACTCTTCCATCATTGAGGATGAGGATATTTGTGGAGCTTCTTCCTCCTTAGTGAGTTGTTTAATCGTCCACCACCATTCACAACTTGATGTGGCTGGACTGAAGAGCTTAGATCTGATCCATAGGATGTGGGCTCGCTTAGCTCTATCACCTGCTGCTTATGCTGTTTGGCGAGCAAGTAATCCTGTTCGGTGGCTTTACCAGGTTGACACTTCATTTTCAGGTGTGTCTGGTGCTGCTCCTGGCATGCACTCCTGGATTCACCGTTGAACCAGGGTTGATCCCTGGCTTGATGCTAATGGTTGAGTGGGGGGTTGAGCTTGGCCATGAAGTTACAGATTGTGCTGGAGTACAATTCTGCTGCTGTTGATGGCCCATAGAATCTCATGGATGCCCAGACTTGAGTTGCTTGATCTGTTTGAAGTCTGTCCAATTTAGCGTGGTGTCAGTGTCAAATAGCATGATGGATGTTACTCTCAATGTGAAGCTGGTACTTTGTCCCCTCAAGGACTTTGCGGTGGTCATTCTTGCTAAAACTGTCATGGACAGATGCATCTGCAGCTGGAAGATTGGTAATGATGAGGTCAAGTATGTTTTTCCTTCTTGTTGGTTCCCTCACTACCTGCCGCAGACCCAGTCTAGCTGCTATGCCCTTTAGGACCTGACTAACTCGGTCAGTAGTACTGCTGCCAAGCCACTCCTGGTGGTGAGCATTAAAATCTCCCACCCAGAGTACATTTTGTGGCCTTACTATCCTCAGTGCTTCATCCCCTGCACACTCTGCCTTTTCCAGCAACTGTCTCAATTTCCTTTTGAAAGCCTTGGTTGAAACTGCCCCCCAACCCACCACACACACACACTTTCAGACACTATCACCCTGACCCTAAACGCTCTCTGCATGGTTTCTCACCTCATTTATTTTCTTCTTTGACCAACTACTTTCTATGGGTGCCCTCTCATTCTCAATCTTTTCCAGGGATGAGGAACTTCAGTTCTGTGGGTAGATTGGAGATTTGGAACTGGTCTCCTTGGTAAATACTAGGTTGAGCAGGGATTCGGTAGAAATGATCAAAATAGTAGTGTTTGGACAGAATGGACAGGAAGAAACTTCCCATTTCTGGAGGGACAAAGAGGACCCAGATTGAAAGTCACCTGAGAAAGAAATGATGGTGATATGAGGAGAAACTTTATCCTCAGAGACTGGTCGGAATCTGGAAAGAATTGCACGAGTGTGGGATTGGGACAGTGCCAAGTAAGTCCTTCAAAGAGAAATGACATCATGATGTGAAATTAACAGAGAAAAGGAGAAAACACTGGGTGAATTGACCTTCAGAGAGGCAGAACAGATAGAACAGGCCAAGCGGTTGTCTCCTGTGTTTAACCATTCAGTGAATTTACTATACAATGCTGAGTGCTCTCTGCCCTATCAGGGGAGGTGATGGCTGAGTGGTTAGACTATTATTGTTAGACGATTAATGTTCTGAGGATGTGGATTCAAATCTTGCCATGGCAGCTGGTGAAATTTACATTCAATTTGAAAAATCTGGAGTTATGAAACAACTGATGATAATGAAACCGTTGCTGATTGTAAGAAAACCCCATCTGGCTCACGAATGACTTTCTGGGAGGCAAATCTGCTGGCCTACATGTGACTCCAGAGCCACAGAAATATGGTCAACTCTGAACTGTACTCAATTCAAGGGCAACGGGGGATGGTCGAGAAATACTGGCCAGCCAACAATGTCCACATCCCGGGAGTAAATAAAAAGAAAATGCATGACCACCTCCCTCTGCAATACGTTAAGGTTTTGTTTACTGCTCATCCCTACAAGGCATAGGAAGGTAGGAAATAGTTGTTTTGCTTGTTGCCTTATATCAGGCTCTTTACAGTACGGGAACCAGTCTGCATTCTGTTGGAAGCTAGTGCTTCCAATTAAACCTGTTGGACTATAACCTGGTGTTGAGTGATTTGAAACTCTAATAGATAACTCTCATAGGTGTCTGTGATTAAGAAGGTAATTGTTTGGTTAAAAACAATTTGTTTGTAATAATGTTATTTAGGAAACGTGAATTGTTATAACTCTCCAAAGTTACAAATCACACAACACGACATTGTAGTCCAACAGATTTAATTGGAAGCACTAGCTTTCGGAGCGCCGTTCCTTCATCAGGTGGTTGTGGTGTGCACAATTATAAGACAGAATTTATAGCAAAAGTTTACAGTGTGATGTAACTGAAATTACACATTGAAAAATACCTTGATTGTTAAGTTTCTCATCTGTTAGAATGACCATGATAGTTTCACTGCTTTCATATGTAAATCACAAAACCTTTTGTTAAAAGTTACATTCTCAGGTTAACTGTAACAATTGGTGTCAGCACAGATAAGATATTGAGATGTTGAAGGTGTTAGCCCCCTGTGTCCCCTGTCTGTCCCATAATGTTTAGATTGATTCTAATCTAAAAAGTGAGATGCTGGAAACCAGATTCTGGATTAGAGTGGTGCTGGAAAAACACAACAGTTCAGACAGCATCCAAGAAGCTGTCCAAAATCGACGTTTTGGGCAAAAGCCCTTCACCAGGACGTAGTATTGGACATAAAATATTATAATGAATAGAGGATTTGCTAATTAACAGAAGACAGAGAGTTGGGATAATGGGGGCATTTTTAGGAAGAAAACTTGTATCTCATGGCCACTGGGGTCAGTGCCGAGGCCACATTTATTCACAATATTAGATTGGATGAGAAAAGTGAATACACTATGGCCAAGTTTGCGGATGACACAAACTCTTGTGCGAATGCAAGTGGTGAGGATGACACAAAGACTCTGCAGAGTGGGATAGAGGGATTAAGAGGGACAAAAGCTAGGCAGATGGAATGTAATGTGGGGGAATGTGAGGTTATTGACTATGGCAAGAAAATGAACATAATTTAAATGAAGAAAGACTGCAGAAAGCGACAGAACACAGATATGGGAATCCTGCCCATGAACCACAAAAAGCCAGCGTTCAAGTTCAGTGACAATAGGAAAGGCAATTGGAATGTTGTCCTTTATTTTAAAGTAGAAAAACTAAAACTATATGAGACATTAAAGTCATAGAGATGTACAGAAGAGAAATAGAGCCTTTGATCCAACCTGACCATGCTGACCAGATATCCTAAATTAACCTAGTCCCATTTGCCAGCACTTGGCCCATTTCCCTCTAAACCCTTCTTATTCATATACCCAATCAGATGCCTTTTAAATGTTGTAATTGAACCACTTTCTCTGGCAGCTCAATTCTAGTAGACACCATCCAACAGTTTGAAAACGTTCCCCATTAGGTCCCTTTTCAATCTTTACCTTATCATCTTAAACCTGTGACCTCTAGTTTTGGAGTCCCTTCCCCTGGGAAAAAGATCTTGAATTTTCACCCGATCTGTGCCTCGCATGATTTTATAAACCCCTAGAAGGTCACCCCTCACCCTCCGATGTTGCTCGAAAAACAGCCCCAGCCTATTCAGCTTCTCCCTGTAGCTCAAACCCTCCGACCCTGACAACATCCTTGTCAATCTTTTCTGGACCCTTTCAAGTTTCACTAGTGATAGGCAATAAATACTGGCCAGCCAGGGATGTCCGTGTCCCACAAATGAATTGAAAGAAGTAATGATTTCTTCATACCATTTTCTGTGTGCATAGATTTGAGACGGAAGAAAGTAAGATGATGGTTTTTAAGTATGGTTTGAGGCATTTTCATTTTGAGTTGAAGGAGCAAATTACTGCTGCTGCTGGAATCAGTTCTGAAAACAAAAAATGCTGGAGATCACAGTAGGTTAGTAAGCATCTATAGAGAGACAGCAAGCTAACATTTCAAGTCTAGATGAAGAGGTAGCAAATTCTAATTTGTCCAAACATTCCTATTCATAGTCTGCCCCATATTAAACCCGTCTCATCATTAACCTGAATCTTCCAGTAAATTAATGCTGAGGTTTTAGTCCTTGTCTTTAGATCCTTCCATAGCTTCAATTCACTCAAATTCTCCAACCTCCTGCAGATTTAATGAGTGCCCAACTTGCTTTAGTCTTTGAATTGCAAATCTATGTTAATGGCTAAGACTTTGGTGTGAGGACCTGGACAGAGCTTTAGCACTGATATTAACCTTTAAGCTTATCAGCTCGTCAATGGTGAGGAGAGCAGGCTTAATGAATGACACATTATGGTCATAATTGTCATTTAGTTGGTAACCCATCTGCTGAAGTGTCCTGCTTATATACACAATATCATCAGCGTTATCTGAGAGAAAATAAATCAGTTAGAATACCAGAAAATTAATGGTAAATTCCCACAAAAATCCCCATTCCATAGTAATTCCTACAAATCATTTCACTTGGGAGCTCATCATATGTCATGTGTTGCGTTTTCTAACTTCTGGTCTGTTGTGACCATTTTAGAATACAAAGACCTTTGTAAAATCATAATCAGAACATTTACTATTTCTGCAGTTGCCTCTTTTATAAACTTATTGTAGATCTTCAGGTCTTGGGGTTTTGCCAACTTTAGTCCTTAAGTGTTCCCACAATACTTTTAATATGCTGATATTAATTTTCTCATTCCTGTTAGTCAGTTGGTTATCTGGCATAGTCTTCTACTATGAGTATGTAAGAAAAAATGTCAGCAATAACTTTCCAAGAAAAGGGTAAAAATATATATTATTTATTTGGAGATAGTGTGGACTGCAGATGCTGGAGAGTCAGGGTAGAGTGTGGCGCTGGATAAAGCACAGCAGGTCAGGCATGAGTTAGTCATGTTATGTGAATGCCAAGTCCTGGATTTTGGAAGGGTTAGCCAGAAGGTGTGTGCAAATTGTTCCTGAAGCATTAAAAAAATTCTTATTATTGTGCAGCATCAGACTCTAATGTCGTTTTTTTTGCAGTTGTGATTGTAAAAATACCCTTGTGCTGCTTAGAGTTATTCACTTCAGTTTTCCTTCACAATATCTTGAAAATTCACCTGCATTGTGTCTTCAAATAAATTAAGCAGGTAAAAGCAATATTTATCTGCTATTAATTCAAGTTTGTTTCTAATGTTGTGCAGCTTAAATGGGAAAGAAATTCCTGAGCATAACCCTACAGAAAAGGGTAACTGGTTGGCATGGACGGGTTGGACCGAAGGGTCTTTTTCCATGCTGTACATCTCAATGACTCTGAGAGTAAACCTATGGGGAACATGATCATAAAAGTTTACATTGATACATGAAGAGAAACAGATTTGCAAAGACAAATGTAAGTGCCTTACAGTCAGGAACAGGGGAATGTATAATAGGAAACAAAGAAGTAGCTAGCCAACTGAATGTGTAATTCAGTCATATTTTTACAAAGAAGGACACAATTAGCATACCAGAAACGTAGGGAAACAAGGGATCTTCTGAGAGGGAGGAATGAAAAGAAATCAGTATTAATTGGGAAATCGTGTTGGGGAAATTGATGGGAGATTAAAAATTGAATAATCCTCAGGCCCTGATAATCTACATCCTAGAGTACTTCAGGAAGTGGTCCTATTAATAGTGATCATCTTCCAAGATTCTTTATATTTCCTTGTTTTTGGCTGTAAGCGACCTGTGGTTGAAAATTCTCCTTTCTTCACATACCCCTTTTCTCTTCACATACCTATAGAAATTTTTACAATCAGTTTTCATGTCACCTTCAAGCTTATTCTCTTTAGTCTCTGGAACAGTTCCTGTGGATTGAAGAGAACTAATATAACTCCTCTTTTCAAAAGGTGCAGGGATTTATAAAATATTTTTCTTTTATAAAATATTTTTCTCAGGAATTCAAAACCTTTTTGGAAATTAATTAGGTCTGGTCAGTAACCCGTCGACAATGTGGGAGACTATTAAGGCGTATGTGTGAGGTTTGGTCATCTGATATTCTGCGACCCAGAAAAGACAAAAGGGCGAACAACAGCGCCTGCTTGAGGCTCGCTTGAAGACAGCGTATGTTGATAGGCCCTCTATTACTAAGCTACAAAGGATCAGAGCCCTTAGGGCAGCCTTGAATACCGCACTTACCCAAACAGCAAAGAGGGAAATATTATTCGCAAAGCAAAGATTATATGAATATGGCGACAAGCCTGGCAGATACTTAGCATATCTTGCAAGGAAAAAAATGCTCCTCAAGCTATTACGTTCATTAGAGAAAGTGCTGGTACTCTGACTTGTGATCGTAAGAAGATCAATACAGCCTTTAGAAAGTTCTATTTTGAACTGTATAAATCGCAGGACTGTGAGGATAGAACTGAGAAGATGGAGCCCTTCTTTAAAAACTTGGCCTTTCTGGACTTAACCTTGGAGCAAGTGTCGATCTTGAATGTCCCCCTGACAACCCAGGAAGTACTCAAAGCAATCAGAGTGGCAAAGCGCCTGGACTAGACGGATTCAGATTGTGTTTTATAAAAAAAGTTATAGGGGAACTGGCTGGGCCACTTATAAATATGTATAATTACCCACATAGTCAGGGCTGCCTCCAGCCTTTGTTGAGAGAAGCAAATATCTCTCTCATTCTTAAAAAAGGAAAACCCAGAAGATTGCTCATCATGTAGACCAATATCCTTGCTAAATGTGGATTTTAAAATTCTTTCTAAAATGTTAGCATTAAGATTGCAGAGGATCTTACCATACTTCATAAAAGAGGACTAGACGGGGTTTATTAAGTGCCGCAGATCCACTAATAATATTAGAAGGGTCTTAAATATGACACAAGCCTGTCAACAGGGAAGTATACCAGGATTAATTGTCTCCTTGGACGCAGAGAAGGCTTTTGATTGGGCAGAATGGTCATATCTTTTTTATACATTGGAAAGGTTCGATGTTGGAGAGGTATTTTCTAAATGTGTTCAGTTATGGTTGCCCTACGATAGAAAAGATACAGAAGCTTTGGAGAGGGTCATAGAGATGTACAGCATGAAAACAGACCCTTCGGTCCAACCTGTCCATGCCGACCAGATATCCCAACCCAATCTAGTCCCACCTGCCAGTACCCGGCCCATATCCTTCCAAACCCTTCCTATTCATATACCCATCCAAATGCCTCTTAAGTGTTGCAATTGTACCAGCCTTCGCCACATCCTCTGGCAGCTCATTCCATACATGTACCACCCTCTGCGTGAAAACGTTGCCCCTTAGGTCTCTTTTATATCTTTCCCCTCTCACCTTAAACCTATGCCCTCTAGTTCTGGACTCCCCGACCCCAGGGAAAAGACT
>NC_057735.1:47080271-47096592 GCF_004010195.1 Chiloscyllium plagiosum
CCTCCAATTTTGGTGTCATCTGCAAACTTACTAACTGTACCTCTTATGCTCGCATCCAAATCATTTATGTAAATGACAAAAAGTAGAGGGCCCAGCACCGATCCTTGTGGCACTCCACTGGTCACAGGCCTCCAGTCTGAAAAACAACCCTCCACCACCACCCTCTGTCTTCTACCTTTGAGCTAGTTCTGTATCCAAATGGCTAGTTCTCTCTATATTCCATGAGATCTAACCTTGCTAATCAGTCTCCCATGGGGAACCTTGTCGAATGCCTTACTGAAGTCCATATAGATCACGTCCACCACTCTGCCCTCATCAATTTTTTTTGTTACTTCTTCAAAAAAACTCAATCAAGTTTGTGAGACATGATTTCCCATGCACAAAGCCATGTTGACTATCCCCAATCAGTCCTTGCCTTTCCAAATACATGTACATCCTGTCCCTCAGGATTCCCTCCAACAACTTGCTCACCACTGAGGCTCACCAGTCTATAGTGGCCTGGCTTGTCTTTACCGCCCTTCTTAAACAGTGGCACCACGTTTGCCAACCTCCAGTCTTCTGGCACCTTACCTGTGACTATCGATGATTCAAATATCTCAGCAAGAGGCCCACAATCACTTCTCTAGCTTCCCACAGAGTTCCCTGGTACACCTGACCAGGTCCTGGGGATTTATCCACCTTTAACCGTTTCAAGACATCCAGCACTTCCTCCTCTGTAATCTGACATGTTGCAAGATGTCACCATCTATTTCCCTACAATCTATATCTTCCATATCCTTTTCCACAGTAAATACTAATGCAAAATATTAATTTAGAATCTCCCCCATTTTCTGTGGCTCCACACAAAGGCCACCTTGCTGATCTTTGAGGGGTCCTATTCTCTCCCTAGTTACCCTTTTGTCCGTAATATATTTGTAAAAACCCTTTGGGTTCTCCTTAATTTTATTTGCCAAAACTATCTCGTATCCCCTTTTTGCTCTCCTGATTTCCCTCTTAAGTATACTCCTACTTCCTTTATACTCTGCTAAGGATTCATCGATCTATTCTATCTATACGTGACATATGCTTCCTTCTTTTTCTTAACCAGACCCTCAATTTCTTTAGTCATCCAGCATTCCCTATACCTACCAGCCTTCCCTTTCACTGTGACAGGAATATACTTTCTCTGGATTCTTGTTATCTCATTTCTGAAGGCTTCCCATTTTCAAGCCGTCCCTTTACCTGCAAACATCTGCCTCCAATCAGCTTTCAAAAGCTCTTGCCTAATACCGTCAAAATTGGCCTTTCTCCAATTTAGAACTTCTGTTTTTAGATCTGGTCTATCCTTTTTCATCACTATTTTAAAACGAATAGAATTATGGTCGCTGGCCACAAAGTGCTCCCCCACTGACACCTCAGTCACCTGCCCTGCCTTATTTTCCAAGAATAGGTCATATTTTGCACCTTCTCCAGTAGGTACATCCACATACTGAATCAGAAAATTGTCTTGTACACAGTTAAGAGATTCGTCTCCATGTAAACCGTTAGCACTATGGCAGTCCCAGTCGATGTTTGGAAAGTTAAATACCTCTACCATAACTAACCTATTATTCTTACAGGTAGCTGTGATCTCCTTCCACGTTTGATTCTCAATTTCCCTCTGACTATTAGGGGGTACATAAACCAATCCCAATAAGGTGATCATTCCTTTCTTATTTCTCAGTTCCACCCAAATAACTTCCCTGGATGTATTTCCAGGAATATCCTCCCTCAGGACAGCTGTAATGCTAACCCTTATCAAAAATGCCACTCCCCCTCCTCTCTTGCTTGCCTTTTTATCCACGCCCTCCACTTCCTCCATGATTTTCGCTTCCCCGGCCCCCAACGCCTTATCTTCACCATGGACGTCCATCCCCCATCACGGAAGCTTCAAAGCCCTCCGCTTCTTCCTTTCCCGCCGAACCAACCAGTACCCTTCCACTGACACCCTCCTTCGACTGACTGAACTGGTCCTCACTCTGAACAACTTCTCTTTCCAATCCTCCCACTTCCTCCAAACCAAAGGAGTACCCATGGGCACCCACATGGGCTCCAGCTATGCCTGCCTCTTCGTCGGATATGTGGAACAGTCCATCTTCTGCAGCTACACTGGCACCACGCCCCACCCTTTCCTCCGCTCCACCGATGACTGTATCGGCGCTACCTCATGCTCCCACGAGGAGGTTGAACAGTTCATCCACTTTACTAACACCTTCCACCCCGACCTAGACTGTCTTAGACTCCTCCCTCCCCTTCCGAGACCTCTCCATTTCTATCTCGGACGACCGACTCAACACGGACGTTTACTATAAACCAACTGACTCCCACAGCTACCTAGACTACACCTCCTCCCACCCTGCCCCCTGTAAAAACACCATCCCATATTCCCAGTTCCTTCGTCTCCACCGCATCTGCTCCCAGAAGGACCAATTCCAATACCGAACAACCCAGATGGCCTTCTTCTTCAAAGACCGCAATTTCCCCTCAGACGTGGTTGACGATGGTCTCCACCGCTTCTCCTCCACTTCCCGCTCCTCTGTCCTTGAACCCCGCCCCTCCAATCGCCACCAGGACAGAACCCCACTGGTCCTCACCTACCACCTACCATTAGGGAGACAGATCGCCTACTTGCAGAACGTTTCAGAGAACACCTCTGGGACACCCGCACCAACCAACCCAATTGACCTGCAATCATCTTCCTGACCTCTCCACCCTCACCCCCTCTCCAGCCTATCACCTTCACCTTAACTTCCTTCCACCTATCGCATTCCCAACGCCCCTCCCCCAAGTCCTTCCTCCCTACCTTTTATCTTAGCTTGCTTGGCACACCCACCTCATTCCTGAAGAAGGGCTTATGCCCAAAACATCGATTCTCCTGCTCCTTTGATGCTGCCTGACCTGTTGCGCTTTTCCAGCAACACATTTTTCAATTTCTATCCTTCCTGTAGAATTTGTATCCTGGAACATTAAGCTGCTAGTCCTGCCCATCCCTGCGCCATGTTTCTGTAATTGCAATGATATCCCAGTCCCATGTTCCTAACCATGCCCTGAGTTCATCTGCCTTCCCTGTTAGGCCCCTTGCATTGAAATAAATGCTGTTTAATTTATTAGTCCTACCTTGTCCCTGCCTGTTTGACTCTCTTCTGATCTCAACTGTACCAGTTTCAGATTGATCTCTTTCCTCACTATCTCCCTGGGTCCCCCCCCCCAACCTTACTAGTTTAAATCCTTCCAAGCAGTTCGAGCAAATTTCCCTGCCAGTATATTAGTCCCCTTCCAATTTAGGTGCAATCCGTCCTTCTTGTACAGGTCACTCCTACCCCAAAAGAGATTTCAACGATCCAAAAATGAGAATCCTTCTCCCATACACCAGCTCCTCAGCCAGGCATTCATCTGCTCTGTCCTCCTATTCCTGCCCTCACTAGCTCGTAGCACTGGGAGTAATCCAGATATTACTGCCATTGAAGACCTTTTTAAATTTCTGCCTAACTCTCTGTAATCTCCCTTCAGAATCTCAACCTTTTCCCTTCCTATATCGTTGGTTCCAATGTGGACAATGACCTTGCTCGCCCCTCTCCCCCGTGAGAACATTCTGCACCCTCCCTGAGACATCCTTGATCCTGGCACCAGGGAAGCATTGCACCATTCTGCTTTTTCTCTGCTCGCCACAGAAACATCTGTCTGTACCTCGGACTACAGAATCCCTTAACACAATTTATCTCTTGGAAGCCGACGTACCCCTCTTTGCATTAGAGCCAGTCTCAATACCAGAATCTTGGCTGTTCGTGCTATGTTCCCCTGAGAATCCATCACCCCCTACATTTTCCAAAACAGCATACCTGTTTGAAATGGGTATATCCACAAAAGACTTCTGCCCTAGGTGCCTACCTCTCTTACGCTTCCTGGAGTTAACCCATCTATGTGACTGTAACTGAGACTTTCCCTGTTTCTTATAATTGCCATCCATCACATACTGTTACTGTTGCAAATTCCTTATCGTTTCTGTCTGTCTCTCCAACCAATCTGATAAGATTTGCTTCCAACAGCATTTGTGGCAGATATAATCCGCAGTAACCCTTGAACTCTCTTTAAACTCCCACATCTGACAAGAAGTACATATCACTGCAAAGGCCATATTTGCTCTTTCACAATCTACAGACCCAGAAAATAACACCGTCTTATTCCTCTACTAAACCCTGCACCAGGTTAAATTAATAGTTATGGCTTATATTTTAAGTTTAATCAAGAGACCTATCTCCAAAAACATATAATCAAGAAAAAACCCACTGTACTCACTAATCCAGCCTTTCTCTTGGACAGACTTAAAACAACAATTAACTTATCTGATTCTGTGTTGTGAACTTCACCCAAACTGGTTCATCCCAGATTAGTTGTGAAATTCACTCCAGTGTCCAGTGACACACAAATTCAAAAACAGCAAAGGCAGTAACTGTGCAGGTTTTCTCTCTCTCTCTCTCTCTCTTCCCCCCCCCCCCCCCCCCTCCTGCACTGTCCTCACCATGTGCTTCCTTTATCTGGTTTTCTCCCTTTTAAAACTGCTGTTGTTTTGACTTTTTTTTTCCAAAGTTCAAAAACAGTGCAACAGCATATAAAACAGTAATTGCTGCTCCTGGAATTCAAGGAAATCACCTCCAGCACCTAAAATACCTCAAAAAAAGGAGCAGCTCTTACAGCCAGAAATTTTTCCCGTCCTCCTTCTTGGATTATCCAGAATCAGGGTGCAAAGAAGGTTTACCAGGATGCTGCCTGGACTGGAGGGCTTGCCTTATGAAGAAAGGTTGAATAAACTCAGACTTTTCTCTCTGGAGAGAAGGAGGAAGAGAGGAGACCTGATCGAGGTGTACAAAATAATGAGAGAAATACAGTCAATAGCCAAAGACTTTTCCCCTGGGCAGATTGACTGGTACGAGAAGTCACAGTTTGAAGATATTAGGAGGAAGGTATAAAGGAGACGTCAGAGGTAGGCTCTTTATGCAGAGAGTTGTGAATGCATGGACTGCGTTGCCAGCTGTGTTGGTGGAAGCAAAGTCATTGGGGACATTTAAGTGACTGCTGGACATGCACATGGATAGTAGTGAGTTGAGGGGTGCGTAGGGTAAGTTACTATACATTAGCATTAAATCTCGACACAACATTGTGGGCCAAAGGGCCTGTTCTGTGCTGTACTTTTCTATATTCTATGTCTATACTGCAGTGACTAGAACTGTGCGGCCTTACCAGTGTCTTGTGCCATTGACCTGCTCCCCATCATCTCAAAGCACTGCATTAATTTCAGTGCACATGGGTGAGTTCCACCTCTACCTCAGTCGCACCAATCTTGACTCCTCCACTAAGTACTGATTGCTAAATGGGCATTTAATTTCTTTAATTGAATATTGGGAAGAATGAAACAATTGTTTTTGATCTCTGATCCAAGCTCTGTTTCCTTCTTAGCCATCATTGTCAAACTGACATCAGAACAGGATACTCAGTGGGGATTGGTCTGAAAGGAGAGATGGATGTACTTATTAAAACTGTAGCCACTTATCTGGGTGTGCCTTCAGCTGCTTCAGCTTAAGTTCTGTAGTTTTCCATTAAACCTTCCACCTCAAAACCTAGCTTTTTGGCCAAGCTTTTTGCCATCTTGCCTATTATATGGCTCAGTATCAATCTGTTACCCACACCTTGGTGAACCCTTACCTTGTGTACAAAAATAAACATCTTGTTTTTCTTTCTCCAAATTCACGTCACAATATAAGATCCCATCGGCGATGGAGCCGAAGGATAGTGATACGGGTTCCAGTGGCGGTGGACTGGCTCCAGGCTGCGGCTGGACTCGGGTAACCTGATGGCAGAGGTGTTGGTGTTCTGACTGGTGTTCTCAGCAATGTTCGGGGACTCAGGGCATCTGAGAGATCGCAGACTGCGGGATGGACTTTGTCTGGCAGCGAAGACTCATGGAGGCAGGGGAGAGTGATCTGGAATGTTTCCTTTTCTCTTGGCTGTTTCGTTTATTTGTGTTCCTGTTTTTTAATCCTGCCTTTTAACTCTATGATGGTGCCAGACGGTGACAACTTGTACACTTTTCAATGTACACCTGGACTCGAGTACGTGACAATAAAATCTAATAAATACATAAATCCATTGAGTTTTTTTTTGCTCAGCTGTTAGTTGGAGACAAACAGTGAACCGCATGCTTATATCAAGCTAATGGCTAGCTCCCAAGATGGACTTTCCACCTCCACATCTGCACTTTGTCACAATAAAGGGAGTCCATCGTCCCTGGGAGGCATAGTATTTTATAACAGGGCTACCAGAACTGGACAGGAAGAGGCCTTACCAGCATCCTGAAAAAACTCAACATGACATCCCAACTCCTCTACTTAAAATGCCTGAGCAACAAAAGCAAGCGACAATGTTTTCATGGTCATCATTAAATGCTTAATGCCAGATATTAATTGAAATCAGGCTTCACCATCTGTTTTGGCAGGATTCAAACCCGGGTGCCCAGAGCATGACCAGGCCTCTGGATTCAAACCGTGTGACCTTGGAAAAGCACAGCCGGTCAGGCAGCATTCGAGGAGCAGGAGAGTCAACGTTTCGAGCATAAGCTCTTCATCAGGAATGTGAGGAGACTACACTTTTTGACTCTGATCTCCAGCAGCTGTAGTGCTCACTTTCTCCAGGTCTCTGGATTAACAGTCTAGCAATAATACCACCATGCCATCACCTCCCCATGCAAGGGAATCGACTCAGTTCCAATTTCAATTCTTAAGGTATTTCATCTTGTTCTCAACTCAATCCTACGAAGAATATCAACAAAATTCAGTGGATGATGGGAAATCTGAAAGTCAACAGGCCTGGCAGCCTATTGGAGAGATAACAGAGGAATTCTGGGTGGAATGTCATAGGGGCATGAACAATGTGGAGTATGGTGAGAAATTGGGCAGAATCATGTCAGAAGTCAAGCGAGACCTTACTTGACATCGGAAGCAGCTTGCTCCGTTTATAAACGGAATTGCAGGCATTAAGGTGAGATTCTCACAAGGCAATGGCAAGATGTCTTTAAAAGGGGATCTTTACTCATTGCTAGCTTAATTAAGAATGAATATTGCCTCATTAATATATAGCTTCCGATTCTATCACCAGCGTGAGGAAACTAGGCAGTGAACATTCCCGACATGGAAGTCAGAGCGGGCACCTGGTGACACCAGCTCACCCTGTGCTTCTCTGAGCACCAATCTTGGATACCCAGCAACAACATCTCAGAACACATTCCAGGGCACCAAACGTGTCAGCAATCCATGCTCATGAAGCCGGCATCGGACCCCGCCAGTCTTAGAGAACCCTCATGGCACCTTTCCTATCCACTTACAGGAACCGTCTGTACTTTAAAGCTGCACTTCGGGGCACATCAGGAACTGGCATTGAACTGCCACTACAAGGGCACCTTGCACACAGGGAGATCCAGGTGTCAGATTGGACCAGGCTACAGCTCAGGGCTGCTCACTGGCTCTCTTAGTGCTCACTCACCTAGCATCTAGCTGCTTACTCACAACATCCTTGTCTTGCCTTTGAGCACAGTCACTGAGCAAGGCAGCTGGTCAGCAGTCTTCATTCCAGGTGCCCGACATCCCACCATGGTGCATTGGAGCATCAGTCTGACACCTGCACTATAAGCCAGCAGTGAATGGGGGAAGCACACTGCACATGCTACAAGCAAACAGCTAGGACTCAGAAGTTTAAGGGCAGTGGTCCCCAGTGAGGTCCATGGAGACACCCATGAGTCAGAAACTTCTGGCAGCCTCTGGGAATCAGTTCAGGGGGTTTGACTACAATCAGGCATTTGGTTGGACGGCATTCAGTCCAGGGGTCCATCTAACTGTGGAAATGCCAGCACAGAAGGAGGCCATCTTGTCCATGCCAACCCAAGGACACCCCTATGCCCTTTCTCATCCCATCCCTCTGGCACATAACCCGGCAGCTTGCAGCACTTAAGGTCCAAGTGCAGGTACTTTTTTAAAAGAGTCAGGGTCTCTTCCTCCATCACCAATGCAGACAACAAATTCTAGACCCCCACCATCCTCTGCATAAAAACATTTTTGCTCATGTCCCCTCTAATTCTTCAGTCACTTGACTTCAATCTATGACCACGGTTTCTTAACTGTCTGCCAAGGAAACAGGTTCCTCCTTTCTACTCTGTCTTTAGCCCTTACAATTTTGTATACATCCATAATAGCCTCCCTCAGCCTTCTCTGTTTGAAGGAAAACAACCTCAACCTCTCCAACCTCTCCTCGTAGCTACAATTCTCCAGCCCTGGCAACATTCCAGTAAATCTTCTCTGCACTCTCTCCAGAACAATTGCATCCTTCCTGTAATGTAGTGACCAGAACAGCACAAAATACTCGAATCTGTGCTTCTACTGTCCAGGGAATGGGTCAAATGGCTCCAGAATGACCAGTCCAGGGGTTACCATTGGCCCATTTGGGATGATGTACAATTATCAGTCAGTGGTGTGGGCACTTTTTGTCTTGGCCTGTCTGGTTCACTGTCAGTCCATTGTGTCCATCAAGTAAAAGGCAAGGGGTAAGTGGGGTGGGGGGAAAAAGAGGGCTGCTGTGGGAAGAACACTGGGAACCTACATGTGGTGATTGGCAGCTATAGGCTAAAGGGGATGAGGGAATGATGCATGTAAAGGAGGAGGGCAGCTGTACATATGGGGGAACGGGGTGAATATGGTAAAGCATGGATGGGAATGGGGTCATGCAGGAGGGGGTCAAAAATGGCAGCATCACACTGGCTTTTTGGGAACAGTGTATGACCAGGCTTGGCCTGACTTGACCTCATCTGCCGGGGGATTAGAGTGGGGATGGTGGATGCTATGGGCTTGTGTAGCCATGTTGGCTAGGGACCTGAGAACGAGGGAAACCGAAAGGGTTTGTAGGCAGAGCTACCGGAAGTGGATTTGGATGTTCAGGAGCCTCGCTGACATATAAGGGTGGAACTTTGAAATTTGCAACTGCACCGTGGGGAGGACAATGACAGTGACCCAGAGCAGGACCTGGAGGGGGCAATGTCTTAAACTGTGAGGGTGGGGACTGCAAAGCCCTGACAATGTCAAGGCCTTTAAGGGAAGACAAGATGACACATTGACTCATTCACTGTTTAGGACAGTCACACATCTGCAGGCTCCTGATCCCTGGTGACCCTTCTTCATGACTTCCTTGTGTGTTACAAACTCTGACCATTTCATGCAAAAGCAATAGGCTTGAACACTTTAACTCCTCCTCCCACTCCACCAAGGATGTGCAAGTCCTGGCCTCCTCCATTGCCAAACCCTAACCATCCAATGCTTAGAGGAAGAACACCTCATCTTCCGCCTTGGGACCCTGCCACCCCATGGGATCTATGTCAATTTCACCAGTTTCTTCATTTTCCCTCCCCTCACATTATCCCAGTCCCAAGCCTCCAACTTGGCACTGCCCTCTTGACCTGTCCATCATCTTTCTCATCTATCCACTCCACCCTCCTCTCTGACCAATTATCTTCTCCCCTACCATCATCTACCTATTGCATTCCTAGCTGCCTTCCCCCCAGCCCCACCGCCCTCCCATTTATTTCTCAGCACCCCTCCGGCCCACAAGCCTCATTCCTGGTGAAGGGCTCATGCCCGAATCCTCGATTCTCCTGTTCCTCGGATACTGCCTGACCTGCTGCGCTTTTCCAGCACCACACTCTCAACTTTAAATATTTTCTATCAACCTAACCAGGGATGTTATTACAACCTTCTGGAGCAAGTGGCTCCTGAATCTGGACTTCCTGACTCAAAGGTAGGGACAATACCAATCTACCAAAAAACCCTATACTATAGATGCATTTTCTTTAAATAAACCATCACTGAATCACCTGTTTCACCAATAAGAAGAGTAATTAACAAGCACTGCCCACCAGGGTCAGTGCAAAAATGTCAAAACTAGGAGGCAGTGGGAGGAGAGAATGGGGATTAAATTAAAGAGTTGGCAGGGAGATAATGCACCCCATTCCCCACAGTGTTCACCTCTCTCTAAAGACTTCAAGAGTATTGGTAGACACCACATGCTCCCTACCCAAGCACCCTCGGGCATGAATGTTACCATGGAAGAGGAGAAGACATTTAAGAACTGTGGCACCCCCCCTTCCTCCCCACCCCACTGCACCTCACATCTGGCCACCCAGACATCTTGCTGGCTGCCTTGGCCAAGATCAGGAGTAGGCCCAGACGAAGGCCCTCTGCCTCACTGTATCCCATCATACCCCCTCCACATTTTACCTACATGGGGTACCTAAAGATCAGAAACATGGGTCTGAGTTGTAATGAAAACAACACAAATATGTTTCTTTATGTAGTACATTGAGGATGTCACCCAACACAACAAACATGCAGGTAGTCCATGGATCCTACAACTCCCCCAAAATATAGCATTAGGCTTGGAGTCTGTGAACCAGCTCAATTCTGCAAAGGAGTGTGGTGTCCAACATTTTCCACCCTGATCATAGATGGGAAGTAGGAGCATTTCTACCTGGAGAGCTCTCCAATGGGAATGCCCACTGCCCCACATGTCGCTACTACAATGAAGCTGTTTTCTTGTTTTCATATAATTAAACCATCACCAAACTTCTCATGTTTCTCATCAAAGGAATGTCGAATGTGATTTTAGTTGCTTTTGATCAACATTTTAATCAACATTTCCAAACATGTTGTAACAGGTGAGGCTTAGTCCCAGGCCTCCTGACTCAAAAGTCGGACACTACCACTGTGCTATTGGTGCCCACAATGGAATGTTACTTTTTATATCTGCTGAATGTAGTTTTTTTTTATATACCAAGAAACACTTTTACACACAACAGAACCCATCACACTTTTACAAACAACAGAACCCATCACCACATCACCCCATGGTAGTTTTCATCTATTAACAGTAAATTGCCTATGTTTTCTAACTGATTAATTTATGCACAATGCCATTACGGCTAACCATCAAAGGTCAGGAAGAGATAGGGAGGGGGCTACAACACATAGAGTTGGAAGGGGTGACTATAGTTTTTTTTAAAAACTCCATTACAAGTTGCTTGTAGTCTCAGACCTTTGAAACATTCAGGTAGTCAGAAAATAAATTTGATTGTTGGAATCAAACTAGGAATTGATGAGAAATATAAGTACAGGTTTAAATCTCATTTCAACAAATGAAAGGTTAATAACTAGTTTCTTATTTGGTTGACTTGAGTAACACATTTAAAGATTTGGGTTATCTCGGCCTGCAAGTCATTATCTCATTGTGAATACAGACCAGAATCTGTCTTCTCCTAGCAAGCTTACACATTCACATTCAAAGTTAGTAGAAAGCTTTATTCTGTTTCGGTATTTCTTTTACAGAAGTTATTGTCTGATATGGTCTCTTTCCCTTTATTGACAGAAAGAAGGTACTCATTCATGTAAACTCAATCTTTCCAAAAGAAATGTCCCCAATAATGACTTGACACATTTCCTCAGCTGATACACCCTGGTCAGAATACGCCCCGAGGCAGGGGTCAACTGCTTTTTGTTTCGAGGCTACGAGACTTTTTTGAGGGCCACCTTTTGATTTGCAGGGACTACATTTTGATTTTCTGGGGCTTCCTCCTTTTCCATTCTCAAGAGCTGCTTTTTTAGATCCGGCAGTCATGCAGTATTAATACAGTCTGCATTTGCGTTGAAGTACAGGGCATTTGAACTCACCAAAACAGAATTAGCAGATTTCAACAAAATTCCCAATAATCAACATCACTTCATTTAAACTACAACATGCAAAGATGCTCTCAATTTCAAGACAGGGTTGCATTTAATTTGGCACAAGATAATAGTTACCTGTTGGCAAGATATCTTTAAGAATTTGCTCAGTCATACATAAAACAACCCACTATGAAACTGCTTTCAAATGACTAGGAAGATCATAGCTAAGTGGTTGCTGGGTTTGTCTCCGACATGGTTGCTGAACTCTGAGTAATTCACAATATGTGAGATGTTTTGGAACATAATACTGATCAATGCCAAGCCTTTTGAAATAAAACTGTTCAGTATTAAATTATCCAGATGACAGTGTCCATTACAATAGTGATGTGCATAAAACATACAATTCCTTTGCTGAAAGGTTCAAAACTGTTCTCTCCTCAACCCTCTACCTTTTTAATTGTCCCCTCCTCCTCTTCACTGCCCAACTCTTTCTCCACTGCAGATAATCTTTATTCCCAGCCACTGAACTCAGCGCTTCACCCCCACTTCCTATTCCACACAAGCCTCAGTGCCTGAGTGACCACAGTTGTTCATGTCTCGTTATCCCCAGGTTCGGCATCCTTACTCACCCCCACTCACAGCCAGCTTCTCTCTCACTCACTACAACCAGCAAGCATGAGTGAGGACCCGCTTCTGATGAGATGAATATTTCCTCATGAGGTGTGACCTTATTGAGGTTTATAAAATTATGAGGGGCATAGATTTGGGTAGCACAGTGGCTCAGTAGTTAGCACTGCTGCCCCTCCGCACCAGGGACCTGGATTTGATTCCAGCCTCGGGCACTGTCTGTGTGGAGTTTGCATATTCTCCCTGTGTCTGTGTGGGTTTTCTCTGGGTGCTCCAGTTTCCTTCCACAGTCCAAAGATGTACAGGTTAGGTGAATTGGCCATGCTAAATTGCCCATAGTGTTAGGTGCATTAGTCAGAGACAGATCTCAGATAAGGGAATGGGGCTGGGTGGGTTACTCATCGGAGGGTTGGTGTGGACTTGTTGGGCTAAAGGGCCTGCTTCTATACAGTAGGGAATCTAATAAGGTGAATGACAAGCGTTGTTTCCCCCGGGTGGGGAAGTTCAAAGCTTGGGGGAAGATTTCTAAGGAGAAAGATTTAAAAAAAGACATGGCGGCAATCTTTTTTGCACAGAGGGCAGTTCGTGTGTGGAATCAACTGCAAAGAAAGTATTGCATAAAGGTACAAGTTACAACATTTAAAGGACAGTGGATAAATGCATGAATTGGAAAGGTTGGAAGGGATATGGGCCAAATGCAGGCAGGTGGGACTAGATTAGTTTGGGAACATGATCGGCGTAGTCTGGTTAGACTGAAATGTCTGTTTCAAGATTAGAGTGGTGCTGGAAAAGCAGATCAGGAATGTTTTGCCCAAAACATCAATTTTCCTTCTCCTTGGATGCTGCCTGACCTGCTGTGCCTTTCTAGCACCACTCTAATCTTGAGTCTGATCTCCAGCATCTGCAGTACCCACTTTCGTCTGCCTGAAATGTCTGTTTCCAAGCTATATGGATCTGTGACTATGACTCTAAAATCTGACCAAATTTGACTAAAATCATTTATGAAATATTATAAAATAATTTATCTCAAGGCCATGTACTTTGAGTATTACCCCAGAGGCAGTAAACAGAAATATCCTGGATGATTTCATAGTCAGAATCTATACAATTTAGCTCTAATCAATTCGACTTTACATAAAAGTTCAGTGGTCTGATCTTGATGAGATTTCTTACTCTGTATGACTGCTAACTCCTTTTTAAAGTATTTTATTTTGAAGTATGAAAATACATCAAAATATGAATTTATTTTGAAGTATGAAATGGATTGAGATATTTTTCATGTCGGCCACACAATCTGAATGCCATTTGTTGCTGTTCTAAGGGTAAGGGAGAGAGTTCAGTAAAGACCTGTCAATCCACAAGACAAGGTAACAGAAATCCTTGCTGTTTGAAGCCTGCTTCCCAATTCCTATCGTCTTGTTAGCCCTCCCTTTTCCTTCAAAAACCACTGAAAAACAAAACTCATGGAAGATAACCTCAATTATTCATTTTTGCTGCAACATTAGAATCTAACAGACCATTGTGTTTGGATGGTATTCCTAATAAAGCAGAACTTCTCAATTCCATTCCTTTGCCTTTTGCTTCTCTGGTTCATTAACTTATCACAGACTTATCTTCATCGGATTTGAAAGTTCTTGTGAATACTGTCGCTGGTTAGGTATACCTTCTCCTAACTTGGCCCTATGTGTAAATAAACCCTAACTTCTTCCACCTTTTTCTGCAGGATGCAATGTTAATATTTCCTATTTCCTGACTCTCCAGTCAATGGGATTTATTTTTTGCCCAACAAGGCCTTTCATAATTCTGAATATTTACGCTTTGAAATCTTCCTCATCTTCCAGATGCATCCCTTTTCTCCCCTTGTAAATAATTTTGAAGAGCTTTATTTCTTTCAGACTAAGCCAGTAATCAGTTTTCATCCCTAATTGCCCTGTCAAAGCTGGTGGGAGCTGCATTCTTGAATCACTGCACTTCTTGGGTGCAGGTACACCCACAATGCCCTCAGAGAAGGAATTCCAAGATTTTGACCAGCGGCAGTGAAGGAATGGCAACATATTTTCAAGTCAGAAGTGTGCTTTGGCCAGTTTTCTTTGATGTTCATTGCGGCAAGATCTTCTAGTTACTTGATTACAAGCTCACAATGTTTTTGCATTCACAATGTGAAAAGCCTCTGGTTGGAAGTTGTTCGATCTGTGATTTGACCCGGGTCTGTCTTGTTGAGCTGTCATTGTCTCTGCTGCCTTAGTGTCATGCCTGTCTCTTGATTGGCTGAGCCTTGTTTCGTACTGTGGCTGCATTATTGAAGCGAAATTCCTTACATAGACTGGCCCAGTACTTTTGTCCTGTGTGCTGTACACAGATCTTGGAATTCAGGACAGCTTTGCAGTGGATTTGATGGATTTCACTTGTCAAAGTGCTTGCTTGGATTTTATGCCCTGACAACAATGAAAATACCATTTGCTGCACCTAATGTTTGTTGCTGAATTGCAAAGGCTTGATATTTTCTGCCATACGCTAACATTGAATCAAAGCTGTGACCCTCGTTTTCTCCAAAGGGTCTTTTTGAAATGTTTTGACAAGTGTTCACCATCTCACTGATCCATTCTGGCAGTTCACCACCTGGAATGTTGCATGTGTTACCCTTGTTATAGCACCTACTGACAAATTAATCTATTGATTGACCAATTTTGTCGATAGGGAAACTGTTCTAAGCAACAAATTCGAAAGTTGAAGTTCACATGCCCGCTGACCTTCTCACACTTCCTGTATCTTTATTGGATCTTTGTAGTCCTCTTCACATAACTCCAAAGGATGGACTCTGTGTAACAGGTTAATAATAATTGGTTGGGATATTTTCCCAGCATGCCTAACTGGTTCTGCAACTGCTTGGTCTATGATGCATAGCTGTATCATTTGTTTAGAAAGGTTGAACTTGAATAGGAGATCCATGACTTTTCCGTTCTTGGTCAGGAATTGATATCCACCTTTCTGCTGTTGTTTTTCACTTTATACTTTGCATTTTAAATCTTCTGTGCTTCCGGCAGTGTACTCTATGTTCTTTTTAGATTTTGACCCAAAACATGCTTTCGTGTTTGTTCTGTTCACTCAGCGCTGTTCCTGAATTGCAGATCGCTTTCTTGCATTATTTAATGATGAGCTGACACTTGATGGCCATTTGAATTTGGAATAGTCTTTAGCTAAGGTGGATTTGCAACAGCATGAACCTGGCCAATGCAGGGATATTCCCAGTTTGTGAAGAAATCTTGTACTCCTCTGTTTTCTGCACTTTGGAAATCTCTGCATTACTGTAATTTTCCTCTTACTGCCCTACCCACTAAACTCCAAACTTCTAGGTTTTTACGTTGTTCTGGTTTTTCAAGAAATAAACTCAGCTGCGCATCACGTCATTGCATTCTTAGGTGATCTAAATTTAATACAAATGGGATATGTAGATTCTGCTTGTCTGAAGATCACTGGTGAATGTATTTACAGCCAAACTAATGCGTTGAGTATAGAGTGATCTCCAACACAGCCTGTACTTAGACTGATTTGGAGATGCCGTGTTGGACTGGGGTGTACAAAGTTAAAAATCACACGACACCAGATTATAGTCCAACAGGTTTGATTAGAAGCACACTAGCTTTTGGAGCAACGCTCCTTCATCAGGTAATAGTGGAGGGCTCAATCCTAACACAGAATTTATAGCAAAAATTTACGGTGTGATGTAACTGAAATTATACATTGAAAAATTGATTGTTAAGCCTTTCATCTGTTAGAATACAATGATAGTTTCACTTCTTTCATGTGTAAATCACAAAACCTTTTTTTTAAAAAGTTGCATTCTCGGGTTAGCTGTTAACAATGGTGATAGCTAGACAATATGTTGAAGGTGTTGGCCCACTGTGTTCTCTGTCTATGCCATGATG
>NC_057735.1:47097695-47101904 GCF_004010195.1 Chiloscyllium plagiosum
ATTGACGACATTTTCTTCCTCTGGACCCATGGTGAGGAGTCACTGATAAAACTACACAATGACGTCAACAAGTTTCACCCCACCATCAAACTCACCATGGATTACTCTCGACTATCTGTCTCATTCTTGGACACATGCGTCTCCATCAAGGGTGGATACCTCAGCACTACATTCTACCGCAAACCCACAGACAACCTCACAATGCTACACTTCTCCAGCTTCCACCCAAAATATATTAAAACAGCCATCCCCTGTGGACAAGCCTTACGCATACACCCGATCTGCTCAGATGAGGAGGAACGTGACGGACACCTGGAAGTACTCAAGGATGCCCTCACAAGAACGAGGTTCGATGCTCAACTCATCGACCACCAGTTTCGACGTGCCACAGCAAGGAACCGTAATGACCTCCTCAGGAGACAGACACGTGCTGCAACTGACAGGGTACCCTTCATTGTTCAGTACTTCCCAGGAGCTGAAAAATTACGCCATGGTCTTCGTGACCTGCAACACATTACCAATGAGGATGAGCACCTCGCCAGGACCTTCCCCACACCTCCACTGCTTGCCTTTAAACAACCGCCAAACCTCAAACAGATCGTTGTTTGTAGCAAGCTGCCTGGCTCTCAGGACAACTCCATACAACCCCGTCACGGTAGATGCTGCAAGACGTGTCAGAGTGTGGACGTAGATACCACCATTACGCGTGGGAACACCTCCCACCTTGTACATGGCAAGTACTCATGTGACTCAGCCAACGTTATCTATCTTATATATTGCAGGCAAGGATGCTCGGAGACATGGAACATTGGGGAAACCGAGCAAAGGCTACGACAACGGATGAATGGGCACCGCACAACAATCAACAGACAGGAAGGTTCCCTCCCGTTTGGGGAACACTTCCGTGGTCCAGGACATTCAGCCTTGGACCTTCGGGTGACCATCCGCCAAGGTGGACTTCGGGACAGACATCAGAGAAAAGTGGCCAAGCAGAGGCTGATAGCTAAGTTCCATACCCATAGGGAGGGCCTCAACTGGGACCTTGGGATCATGTCACATTACAGGTGACCACCATTGCACTATACACACACAGATACTTCTACACACACACACTCTCACACACACACAGGCACTCCTATATACACATACACACGGACACACAGACACGCACAGAGACACCCACACACACCCTTACAGACACACATACTCCCACACTCACATATGCACCCCCTCACAGACTTAAGACACTCTGCACTCACTACACACACACGCATACACTTTCTCACACTCACAACCCCCAACCCAAACAGACACACACAGACACACACAGACAGAAAAAGACCCACATGCACACATATTTAAATCATTCAGCTTTAGGATTTAGAAAAAGGCAAGATACCTTCTTAGGGCCCAATGAAATACTCTCCTCTGTATAGACCCACGCTACATTTCAAATAAAGGAGGGAAAATAACTATGATTGTCCTGCCCAGTACAAACTATACCACTCAACTATACCGTGTGGGCAGCACGGTAGCACTGATGCCTCACAGCACCAGAGACCCGGGTTCAATTCCCGCCTCAGGCGACTGATTATGTGGCGTTTGCATGTTCTCCCCGTGTCTGCGTGGGTTTCCTCCGGGTGCTCCGGTTTCCTCCCACAGTCCAAAGATGTGCAGGTCAGGTGAATTGGCCATGCTAAATTGCCTGTAGTGTTAGGTAAGGGGTATGGGTGGGTTGCGCTTCGGCGGGTCGATGTGGACTTGTTGGGCCGAAGGGCCTGTTTCCACACTGTAATGTAATCTAACTCCCTGAAGGGTGGTGGGCCAGGAGCAGGCAGGTTGGACTAGTTTAGTTTGGGACTATTGTTGACATGTACTGGATTGGACCAAAGGAGCTGTTTCCATGCTCTATGACTCCATGACCTTATTAGAATGTGACTGAGCTGATAATAAAAACTTTCCACAGCCCTGAAAAATGAAATATTCATCAATCTTTACAAACCAAGTACCTCTCTGCCTCAGTTATTGCACTTCCAATGTTGAATTTTTTTCTGATAATTTCCATCAATTTATAATGTACTTTTTTCCTTTCCTTAAACAGTTAATGTGTTATCCTCTGAGTCTCAACTTCAATCTTATAGCCTGGACTTTGTGTCCTCCAGTAAAATCTGTGACTCATCACCATGCATTCGTTCAGATGGGGAAAAATACATTGCACTTGATAAAGAGCCAAACATTAAGCCCTTAAAATTATGTACTTTATTCAGAAATCATATTAAATAGGAAAGCTGTTTTATGCTTTTGTACATCTAAAGTCAGTAATTACAGTTTGTAATGGCAATATGTAAATGGCAAGGTAAAAACAATGACTGCAGATGCTGGAAACCAGATTCTGGATTAGAGTGGTGCTGGAAAAACACAGCAGTTCAGACAGCATCCAAGGAGCAGGAATATCGAAGTTTAGGGCAAAAGCCCTTCATCCTGCTCCTTGGATGCTGTTTGGTGTGGACTAAATGGGCTGAAAGGCCTGCTTCCACTCTGTAAGGATTCTATTCTATGATTCGATGGAACTATTCGTCGTCCTATAACACTGACAATTCCCCCAGGAACAACCCTTATCTCTGCTTCTTTATGTCTTAAGGGACATATATTTCACCAGAAATGTCAGAAAACTGGTTTTCTGGTCACCACATCTAACTAGATCACAGAATGTACTATCCAGTCCTGCTCTCCCCTGTCAAATCTGCTCATTATTCCCAGATCATCCTGGTAATGCCCAGGTTCCTTTCTCCACTTCCAAACATCTTCTTATCCCCTCTCCTTTGTCATTTTCATACTCAGCTTAAACAACAAGTGTGAGGAGCTCACAGACACCTTTGTCACTGTAACAACTCAGGAAGCCCACCTGGAAAAGAACATTATTTATTCATGAACACCAAAATTGAGCCACTACTTGTGGCACACAAAGGCTAATCCCAGCCTGGGACATCCCAAATCTGCATCTTTTTATATACCCTGAAGCACTATTACACACAACCGAATGCTTTTTTTCCCCCACCACCAAATCACCATGACTTTTGTTTTCTGTTTTTAACTAACAACCAATACTAGTAAATGTCCCACGTAGCCAACTGGATATTTCCATGCAAAGCCTGATACAGGCAACGCAAGCCATAGAAAGTAATACAGGGGTCAATAGTGGGGAGGGGCTAAATCAAAATGGAGTGGGAGGGAAGTAAAGGGCCACATTGGACATGGTACCCATCGCTTTCTAACGACCATTCGTGGGCATTGCATTCTCCCTCTCCAGGGATACCTGGGCACCAACATGACCATCAAAGAGGAGGATATGCCCTCCTGCGTCGCCGATGCCTTGCCCTGTTTACAACCAGGCCCAGGAGAAGACCCACAAGGAGACCCTCCAATTTTCCCAAGCCCCTCTGCTGGGTATTGATTGTCATTTATAATCAGCCACCTCAGGAATGTTATGACACATCCCTTGAGCAGACGGGACTTGAACCAGGGCCACTACAACCCGCAATGCAAGAACTGTAGCCTTTTGTCTGCATTTTGTTTTAAAATCAGCCTGTTCAGATGTTTATTTGACACACCTCTGGAGTAGGTGGCACTTGAACAAAGGTCTCCTATCTCAGAGGTAGGAACACCACCAATGCACCACAGTAGTCCTTTGCATCTGTATTTGTTTTGGATATAGTTGAGGGTGTAATCCTTTAAGAGGCGCTCGTCAAGTGACCCAGAGAGCCCAGAACTGGCTGTGGAGATGTGAGCATCGTCAATAATGTGTTCTTGTTCAGATTTACCATTCTTCCTCATGGTGTATAATTCCTGCCTACAAAGGAAACACCAACATAACAGCTTTTTTTTCAACATATTTTCTCATCAACTTGCTCAGTGATGTTATTACACATCTCTAGAATAGATGGGACTTGAATCCTGGCTCAGAGATAGGGAAAGTAGCACAGTGCCACAAGAACCTGAAAATAGATCTGCCTTATTTTCCTTTCTATTTTCCAATCAACCTGTTCAGAGATGTTATTACATACTTCAAGAACAGGTGGGACTTGAACCCAGGTCCCCTGGCTTAGAAGTAGGCAGACTATCATGACACTACAAGAGTCCCTAGCCCTGAGCTTGAATCCTTCTCTTATCCATGAGGCCCACCCTGTTGATCTTTCAATCCATCACCCA